>NC_142800.1:25426390-25512055 GCF_049724085.1 Artemia sp. Qi Xiang Cuo
ATAGGATCAAACGTGCCATCTTTTCTTGATAAAAAAAATTTATATGTTAACAATAGGCAACTTGTATAACTTACAACCCTTGCACCAGAGGCTGAGGGTTGTGAACCATAGTTTTTTAACTAAGGCAGTTTAACCTTAAAGTTTTTTAACCTTTGAACTGTTTGTAACCTTTGTAAATAAAATGACTGTCTCAAAATTTAGATTGGATGTATTTTTGGAAAATTTAGGGTGGGGGTGGAAACCCTCCAATCATGACTCTGAAAAAGTGCACTGGAAATTTTGATTTCCAATCAAATGAGCCCTCCCCCCCCCCCCCAAAGTTCATACACAAATTTTTTCTGCAAAAACCTCATGTGTTAGCAATGAGGAACTAGCTTAACTTACAGCCCTTGTCCCAGATGCTGCTGGTGGGGTTGTTAACCCCAAAGGCATGGTTTTTTTATCTTTAGACTGTTTTGAACAAAATTTTTATTTTAATTGGATGTATTTGAGGGGGAAATGTCAGTTAAGAGGGAAAGGCAGATTGTCCTCTGATTGCCCTTGATTCTTCAAACTTGAACTTCCAATTGAATGAGCCTCCTTCAAATTTTAACAATTGGTAACTTGCAATAACATACAGATTGCTGATACAGGTGTATCAGCAATTTTTTTGGAACAGCTTAGCATATCAAGATGAAACTTCTTAGGCATCTACCTGCTACTACTGTTATTAATACTGCTGCTACTACTATTGCTACTACTACTAATTCAACACTATTATTACTACTGCTGCTTCTACTACGACCTCTACACTATTAAACTAGCACTATTAAGGCTATGCATATCAAGTGGAAAATTTGACAGAATGGGGTATTTGAGGGGGAACTTGAACTAAATCAAAAGACACTATGTGCATGCAAATTTTCAAAATGTAGTATCTCAAAAAGGGATTTGTGTATTAAGTTGGAACTTTCAGAGAGTGCTTAAAGGGAAAGTCAATTCACCAAAAGGAAATAAGTGCATGCTCAGGTCTGGATTTCCCACTGGGTCCCTAGGCCCAGACCTAGGGGCACATAATGCCAGGGGGAGCAATAAATTATCACTGAGTAATTTTTTCCTGACAAAAATTGGACTGATGTGATTTATTGTCACCAGATACACTCTGCTGTCGCCCTGCCTATTCACAGAAAAGTGACTTTAAAACAACACATGAATTCCATGGTCACTTATAAACAGTCAGGTGTCTCCCAAGAATGGTTGCTGAGAGTTTTGTATTACCCCTCTCTTCTATCACTTTTTGCTCATCAGTTATGTTCTGTTAATTGTTTCCATTAGCCCTTTTTGTTCATCAGTTGTGTTTTGTTAATTGCTTCCATTAGCCCCGAATTTTCGGGAACAACCCTGAAAATCTTGCAAAAAACGGAGCAGCAAAAACACTTGGTTCTTAAGCATCAAAGCTTTAAATCCGGCCCTGTGCATGCTATTGCTATTACTATTTTAATTACATTTACTACTACTGCTACTACAACAACTACTACTACTACTAGTTTGACTGCTACTTCTATTGCAACCACTTGTAAGCTAAAAATATTAAGACGAAAATTAAGGAACTACATGAACATATAGGTTATCAAAAGGATATATTGGCAATGGGATAGCAACAGCTAATTGTATTAAGTTGAAGCTTCTAGAACTTTACGAGAGGAATCTTCAGCTGACCAAAAGGCAACATATTAATACTACTGCTGCTACTAGCACTAGTGCTATTACTATTAGTACTACTACTAATACTATTACTGGGACTACCATTACAGCTGTACCTAACGGTAATGAATGGTATGAAGGTGGAATTGTCAGGGAATATTGAGGGTGGAAGGTGAACTGAATCCCATCACGCCATCTGTTTACAGGTTGTCAAAAGGGTGCATCAGCAATATCCCAGGGACAGTTTGGTGTGTTGAAGAAAATAAAAGGTGTTGTGTGCATACTGCTACTAATTCTACTACTGCTACTATGCAAGCTAATGGTATTAAGGTGAAGCTCTCAAGGAATATTTTGATGGATATTGAGCTGAATCAAATTGACTATGATTATGCACATTCTCAAAAGGGTTACACAGCAATATCTCAAGGACAGCTTCCATTAATAAGTTAGACCTTTCAGGATAAGTTGTGGGTGGGGGGCTTCAAACTAATGGAAAGTTCAAAGTTTGCCGTAAAACCAAAATAAACACTTTATCAGGCCATGCTTTTGGCGATAGGCCCAATCCGGAAAGTTTCATTCAATTTCAAGGGTTCAGGGGCTTCACTGGTGAGTAATACAAGTTAGAAACCGCAAATGAAGCAAGAAATAGATTTTGAGCTTTTAATCAGCCTTAGTTCAAACTTGTTTTTAGGCCTTGACTTAGGTTCAGGATTTGATTTAAATGATGGTTGGGTTAAAGGAGGCTTGAGTTAAATGGGGATTTGTTAGAATGGGAGTTCAACATGTAACTCTAAAGCCCCTTTTTTGTTTTCCCCAAAACCCCATGTTTTCTATGATTGTTTGTTTTAACTTCTGTTCATTTTGGGTTTCTTTTTTTTTGTAGTAATTTCTGTTCATTTTGGGTTTGGATTATTATAGGAATTTATTTATGCTAGTCTTTGGTTTAATATGGCTCTTTACTTTTCTTTGAAAAATTGTTTTTCAAAAGAATCTGTTTAATTAATTTAAAGAATGTGCAATCTAAAGTGACTTTTTTGTTATCTAAATTCTCAAAGTTCCGATATTTTCAGTAAAGATTTTCATTACTCAACATTCTGGAAAGGCCTGATTCATCTAAGAAAAAAAAATTAAACCAAAAGTTTCCAAACACAAAGAGAAAGTAGCTTTTTTCTTGACTCCACTGAAGCAGGTAACCAACTACGAGCGTAGAAAATACCACAAAATGAAAAAAACCAAATAAGCAAAGTGGTAAAAAAAAAACATTACAGCATGTAGACAGTGAGAATTGCCGTTTAAGACTTTATAGTTTGGCCTGCTATTTGTATGCCATAGAAAAATTTTCAGCAATTTTTAACAGCATACGCCCTTTTAAAAATTTGGACAAAAATAGTACTGTGTAATTTAATTTCGTAAGTCTTCTAGTCGACTTGTTGTGGAAAATATGATAGAATTCGCAAGACTGTCGCTTCACTGTCCTTAATAGGTTGTATAAGCTTACGCTATATGAAGTTGGAGAAAACTTAAGAATAGACGCAGACCAAAACGCTTGATCATAAAACCCTCAGTCGTTCTTGGGACACTGCTGAGATGCCTTATTGGGAATAAGCATTATCACAGTGCATTTTAATTTAATCTTAAGTCAACATTTAGTTTTTAAACATATAAAAATTGGATTTGAGCAAGACTAAAATCTATTCTATAAAACATATACAACAACTTTTTATACAAACCTTATATGCCACCAGGGCATAACTTCCAACCGTTGAAATGAGGACCCGAAGGGGATTATTTACCTCAGAGATCTGATTTCAAAATCTTTCAACTACGTTGAAAAATATAGATATTTCAAAATTTTGAGTGGGTGTGTTTGGAAAAATTGTGGGCGTGAGAGATGCATTAGTCGCTATCCAATCACTTTCAACTCTTAAAAAAAGAACTAGCCCTTTCAGGTTTTCAGTGAATGCGCCCCTTTTGTTTATCTACAACAACGCTTCTTCAGTAAAAACCTTACAGGCCCCCAGGGATTTAATTACAACCCTTATCTTAGGAACTTTGGGGGGAGGGGTTGTACACACTTAATGTCTAATTTAAAACGCTATCAACACTATGAAATAAAACGGCTATCTAAAAATTGTGATTGGATTTGTTTGGGGAAAAGGAGGGCGTGAGAGGGGGGTTAGTTGCCCTCAAATCACTTTTGACTATTCAAAATGGTACTAGTCCTTTGAATTTCAAATCTAATGAGCCCTTTTTCAAGTTTCTACGACAAATATTTCAATAAAAACCTTATATGCCCCCAGGGCATAACTTATAATCCTTGCCCTGACGGTTGTGGGTGAGTGTCCTCCTTAAAATACGTTTTCTGTCTGTAAATCAACTACACTGAACAAAATGGCTATCTAAAAATTTTGATTAGATGTGTTTGGGGGAATGATTGGCGTGGGGTGGAGGCTAGTTGCCCTCCAATCACTTTTGACTATTAAAAAGGGCACCAGCCCTTTGAATTTTCAACCGATTGAGCCTTTTTCGAAGTTTCTACGACAGTGCCAGATAGAAAACTTGATTTCCAGATTGAAAATATGTTTTCGAGGAGGACACTCCCCACAACCCTCGGGGCAAGGGTTTTAAGTTATACCCTGGGGGCATATAGGGTTTTTATAGAAGGGGTTGTCATAGAAACTTTAAAACAGGCTCATTTGATTGGAAAATCAAAGGTCTGGTACCCTTCTTAATAGTCGAAAGTTTTTGGAGGGCAACTAGCCCCCCCCCCCACGCCCATTAGTCCCCCCAAACACATCCAATAAAAAATTTTAAATAGCCATTTCGTTCAGCGTAGTTGATTTCCAGATAGAAAATATGTTTTTGAGGAGGACACTCCCACACAACCCTCTATATACCCCAACCCTATATACCCCCATGTCCTCATCAAAAATAAATTTTCTATCTGGAAATCAACTACGCTGAACAAAATGGCTATCTCAAAATTTTGATTGGATGTGTTTGGGGGAATGATGGGCGTGGGGGGCTTGTTGCCCTCCAATCACTTACGACTATTAAAAAGTGCACTAGTCCTTTGAATTTCCAATCGAATGAGCCTTTTTTGAAGCTTCTACGACAACGTCCTCTATAAAAACCTTATATGCCCCCAAGGCATAACTTAAAACCCTTGCCCTGAGGGTTGTGGGGGAGTGTCCTCCACAAAAACATTTTCTAACTGGAAATCAACTACGCTGAACAAAATAGCTATCTCAAAATTTTGATTGGATGTATTTGGGGGACTGATGGGCGGGGGGGGGGGGCTAGTTGCCCTCCAATCACTTTTGACTATTAAAAAGGGCACTAGCCCTTTGAATTTCCAATCGAATGAGTCTTTTTTGAAGTTTCTATGACAGCGCCTTCTATAAAAACCTTATATGCCCTCAGGGCATAACTTAAAACCCTTGCCCCGTGGGTTGTGGAAGAGTGTCCTCCCAAAAAATACATTTTCTTTCTGGAAAACAACTACACTGAACAAAATGGCTATCTCAAAATTTTGGTTAGATGTATTTGGGGGAATGATGGGCGTGGGGGGGGGCTATTTTCACTCCAAGAATTTTTCACTCTTAAAAAGGTCAGTAGCCACTCCACTTTTCGATCGAATGAGCCCTTTTCAAAGTTTCTTCGACAACTACTTCGATACGAAGAGCTCGGGTATGGAGAAAAAAAACAACACATTGTGCCCACATCGTTCTTTACTTAGGCAGCGCGCTAGCGCTGCCTATGAAATCCAAACTGTGCGGGTGAAATGAGGCTTCTTTCGAGTAGTTGCGCTCCAATCACTTTCAACTATTAAAAAGGGCACTAGCCCTTTGAATTTCCAGTCGAATGAGCTTTTATTGAAGTTTCTACAACAATGCCTTTGTTAAAATCCTTGTATACCCCCAGGGCATAACTTATAACCCTTGCCCTGAGGGATGTGGGGGAGTTTCCTCCTCAAAAATATATTTTCTATCTGGAAATCAACTACGCTGAACAAAATGCCCATCTCAAAATTTTTTCTACGACAACGCCTTCTATAAAAACCTTATATGCCCTCAGGGTATAACTTAAAACCCGTGGGTTGTGGGGGAGTGTCCTCCTCAAAAAAAAATTTTCTATCTGTAAATCAACTACGCTTAACAAAATGGTTATCTCAAAATTTTGATTGTACGTATTTGGGGGAATGCTGGGCTTGGGGGGGGTAGTTTCCCTCCAATCACTTTCGACTATTAAAAAGGGCACTAGCCACTCCAATTTCCAATTGAATGAGCCCTTTTTGAAGTTTCTGCGATGACTCCTTCGATACAAAGTGCCTGGGTATGGAGAAAAAACAAAAGAACAACAAATTTTGCCCACATCATTCTTTACTTAGGCACCCACTAGCGCGCTGCCTATGAAATGTCAAGCCTCCCAATTTCGACTATTAAAAAGGGCACTCAGTCTTTCAATTTCCAATCGAATGAGCCCTTTTTGAGCTTCTACGACAATGCTTTCTATAAACACCTTATATGCTCCCAGGGTATAAATTACAACCCTTACCCTAAGGGCTGTAAGGGTGGTTGTCATCCTCTAACATATAATTTCCAGAATTTTCAACTATGTTGAAAAAAATGGCTTTCTCAAAATTTTGATTGGATGTGTTTGGGGAAATGGTGGGCGTGAGAGGGGCGTTAGTTGCTCTCCAGTCACTTTCAATTAATAAAAAAGGCACTAGCCCTTTCAATTTCCAATCCAATGAGTCCTTTTGAAGTTTCTACAACAATGGTTTCAATAAAAACCTTATATGTTCCCAGGGCATAACTTACATCCCTTGCCCTGAGGGCTGGGGGGGGGGGGTGTTGTCATCCTCAAAGACCTAATTTACAGAACTTTCTACTATGTTGAACAAAATGGCTATGTGAAAATTTTGACTGGATGTGTTCGGAGGAATGGTGGGCGTAAGAGGTAGGTTAGTTACCCTCCAATCACTATCGAGTATTAAAAAGGGCACTAGCCCTCTCAATTTCAATTTAAAGGAGGCCATTTTGAAGTTTTACGAAAACTCTATCTATAAAAACCTTATATGCCCCCAGGGCATAACTTACAACCTTTGCCCTGGGGGCTATGGGGGGTTTGTCAACCTTTAATACATAATTTCCAGAACTTTCAACTATGTTGAACAAAATAGCTATCTCTAAACTTTGATTGAATGTTTTTGGGTAAATGGTGGGCGTTACTCTCCATTCACTTTTGACTATTAAAAAGGGCAATTTCAATTTCCAATCAAATGAGCCCTTTTTGAAATTTCTACAACAACTTTCTATATAAACCTTATATGCCCCCAGGGCATAACGTACAACCCTTGCACTGAGGGCTATGAGGGGGTTATGATTCTAAAATACCTCATTTCCAGAACTTTCCACTATGTTGAACAAAATGGATATCTCAAAATTTTTATTGTATGTGTTTGGGGAAAAGGTGGGCGTAAGAGGGGGGTCTTCAATCATTTTGGACTATTAAAAAGGGCACTAGCCCTTTCAATTTCCAGTTGAATGAACCCTTTTTCAAGTTTTTACAACATTGCATTTTATAAAAAACCTTATATGCCCCCAGGGCCTAACTTACAACCCTTGCCCTGCGGGCGGTGGGGGGGGAGGGGTTGTTCTCCTTGAAAACTTTCCAAAACTTTCAACTACGTTGTATAAAATGGCTGTCTAAAAATTTTGATTGGATGTGTTTGGGGAAAAGGTGGACATGAGAGGGGGGTTAGTTGCCCTCAAATCACTTTTGACTATTAATAAGGGCACTAGCCCTTTGAATTTCCAATCGAATAAGCCCTTTTTCAAGTTTGTAGGACAAAGATTACAGTAAAAACCTTATATCCCTCCAGGGCATAACGCATAAACCTTGGCCTGAAGACTCTAGGGGGAGTGTCCTGCTTAAAGATATAACCCTCAGAATTTTAAACTGCGTAGAACAAAAATGCCATCTCAAAATTTAGATTGGATAAGGTTGGGGAAATGGTTTGCGTGGAAAGGATGTTAGTTGCCATCCAATCACTTTCGACTATTAAAAAGGGCACTAGCCATTTCCAATTCCAATCGAATGAGCCCTTTTTGAAGTTCTACGGCAACGCGTTCTATAAAAACCGTATAGGTCCCCAGGGCATAACTTACACCCCTTGCTCGGGGGGCTGTGGGGGGGGGTTGTCATCTTCAAAGACCTAATTTCCAGAGCTTTCAACTACGTTGAACAAAATGGCTATCTTAAAATTTTGATTTGATGTGTTAGGGGAAAAGGTGGGTGTAAGAGGGGTGTTAGTTGCCCTCCAATCACTTTCAACTATTATAAAGGGCACTAGCCCTTTGAATTTCCAATTGAATGAGCCTTTTTTGAAGTTTCTACAACAACGCGTTCTATAAAAACCATATATACCCCCCTGGGCATAACTTACAACCCTTGCCCTGAGGGCTGTGGGGGAGTGTCCTCCTCAAAAACATAATTTCTATCTGGAAATCAACTACGCTGAAGAAAATGGCTATCTAAAAATTTTGTTGGGATGTGTTTCGGGAAATGGTGGGCGTGGAAGGGGTGTTAGTTGCCTTCCAATCATTTTTGACTATTAAAAAGGGCATAAGCCACTCCAATTTCCAATTGGATGAGCCCTTTTCGAAGTTTCTACGACAACTTCTTCGATATGAAGTGCCCTGGTCTAAAGGAAAAAATAATAAATAATACATTGCGCCAACATTGTTCTTATATGCCCCCAGGGCATAACTTAAAACCCTTGCCTGGAGGGTTGTGGGGAAGTTTCCTCCTCAAAACATATTTTCTATCTGAAAATCCACTACGCTGAAAAAAAAGGTTATTTAAAAATTTTGATTGGATGTGTTTGGGGAAATCGTGGGCATGAAAGGGGTGTTAGCGGACTTCCAATCACTTTTGACTATTAAAAATGGCACAAGCCACTTTTATTTTCAATTGAATGAGCCCTTTTCAAAGTTTCTACAACAACTTCTTCGATACGAAGTGCCCTGCTCTAAAGGAAAAAAATAATAAATAATACATTGTGTCCACATCGTTCTTATTTGCCCTCAGGGCATAACTTACAACCCTTGCTCCGAGAGCTCTGGGGGAAGTACTTGCTCAAAAGTATGATTTCTATCTGGAAATTATCTACGCTGAACAAAATTACTATCTCAAAATTTTGATTGGATATGTTTTGGAAAATGGTGGGCATGGAAGGGGTGTTAGTTGCCTTCCAATCGTTTTCAACTATTAAGAGGGGCACAAGCCACTCCAATTTCCAATCGAACGCGCCCTTTTCGAAGTTTCTACGACAACTACTTTGATACGAAGTGCCCTGGTATGGAAGAAGAAAACAAAAAAATAATATTTTTTAAACTTAATACCAATAAATTGAATTGATGTTGCCAAAATCAAGGAACAGAAAATGCATGGTTTGGTTGGGATGCATATAATTTGGGCTATATTTTTGATTATTAGGGGGGGGGGGGAATTGAATTAGATGGTATTGAAAGAAATATTATAATTTTTTGAAGAATGACAGTCAAAATGTCGAATTAGAGGTAGTCTAATATTATTTTCAATTTCTAAAGCAGTACAAACTATGCTTTTTCTTAAATATTAATTTATTTTTTGAAGGTAGCCTAACCCATTCAGGATTTGTGGATAAGTTCTTTCAATGGTTATTATTTTTTATGGTACTATAACCTACACTGCTTTATTTAACTTTTAATTAAGTCATGGGCGTAATTACTTGAGTTAAATGAAATGAAATTTGAATGACAAAAATTCTTCAATACTCTAGGCTCCCTTGCCCTCTCACTGCTACTTTTGTGGCAAAAAGGCAGGCATGTTGCGTTTTAATCTTGTGGTTGATTTGAGGGCCAAAGTGGGCCTGTAACTCATTTAACACCTTTCTTCTGTCCCACGGTTGACTTTGTAGTTGAATGGTTGGCATTTTGCAGTCTGTTAAAAACAGAATCATACAAGAACTTTTAGTATATGTAATGGGAGGTTCACAGTTGAACTGTGGTCCTTCCAGTCATTCCTTGCCAACAACTTTCCAGTAGAAAGGTTTGCAGTTTTTTCACCAAATGACTTGAAATTTATGGATCAAATATTTTGGGTCAAATAGAATGATGACTCCCCTTCTATAACCTTTGCACAAAAATACCTAAATCTACTTGAAACTTATGTGGTAAGTGTCTTGGGCCAAGGCGGCAGAACGAATGAATTTTCAGTGGCGTCTGCCAATTCCAAGCCCCACCAAGCTTCAGCACTAACATCAAGTTATGATTAAAAATCACAAAGCATGGTTTAACCAATCTAGTTATAACAGTATTTGGACATAAGATGGCCCATAAGTTAGCATGGTATTCACATTATGGTAAGATTTCTAAGCTTATTAATTATATTATTGTTAGCCAAAGACTGGCAGGAACAATATAAGATATGAGGGTAATTATGAGGGATGTTATTGGTGTTAAAAGTAAAGATCATCATCTATTAGTGTCTTGGGTTAATCTAAAGCTGAAATTTAAGAAGGGTAACTGTGTTTCAGGAAGTTATGACATTCATAGGGTCCAGGATGAGAATTTGAGAGAAACTCTCCTGGAATAGTCACATACTAAACTGAAGAATATAAAATTTGATAATGCAGAAGATGAAAGAAATAATTCTAGGAAAATAGTTTGTGGTGTCTTAGGGAGGAAAGTTAGAAATACTAATGAAAATGCTTTTAAGTTTTGTGGAAAGGAAGAGGGGCTTTTACAAAAATATTGATAAAAAGGGATAGATCATATGAAAATAAGTGTAATGTATGGAAAGTGGAGAAAGCATTAAAATATGAATTAAAGAGGCGCAAAGTCGAGCCCATGGATAAAATTGTAGAAGATCTGGAAGACACGGCAAGATAGCATAATAGGGTAAAGGCACTGATGATTTGACAGTTTTTTGTAAAAAACCTCTTTTTTAAGTGTGAAGTTACAAAACTCCGATTTTCTGGAATTGGACTGTTTTCACATACAAATTCGACAGAATAAAAAAGTTACCTGTTTTTGACATTACTTGGAACCCAATTCGACATGCGTCAAAATACTTGGGGAATGCTTGAGGTTGCAGGCAGATTTTTGTGCTTTCGACATGCATATTCTTTTTACTTTATTTCTTAGTTTCTCTTCAAGTAATATGTAAACGTGTAAAACACTTGTAATGTTTAGTAGATAAATCTTTATTTAAAACACAGGCACCTATAATAAAGAACACTATAAGCATAAGCACATAATAGCAAGCTGGTGCACAACCACAAGCATAAGCATGGCATCACAGAATGCTACAACACTATTCAGATAGTGGAAGCAAAAAACTTAAAAAAAATGTCTCGGGTATTTGGCCATTTCAAAGTTAATCTGCCATTTTAATCCATCTTAAAAATTATTGTTTTGACTATCCTTTGTCTGAAAATTGCAGGATCCTTGAAATATGCATGTCCTATTTAAGATTGACTTCGTGGAATTACTTTCGTATGTAAATTCTTAGCCTTGTCCTAAACATGTCTAGGATTTTGGAGCCACTTTTGATATTTATATGGCATATTTCAAGGATCAGCAGATAATCTACACATTAACACCTTTGAGGGAATCTCTTACCAATTTCATTAAATCAGTACTAAATATGAGAGTAGTCCTAACAAGGTTCCGTAAAAAATTCTACACCAAGTAGGGAGGAGATCAGAGAGAGTACTTTAGTGTTTTCAATCTCGGGATCTGATAGAAAGAAAACATGTGCAACACTTACTAAGGTAGGGTCTAGTTCAAAGTTATTCAGTGATAAATGAATTAGGATGTTGTGATAAACCAAGTCAAATGCTTGAAAAATATGAACATGGTATGAGGCCAAGTGGTACTTCCTCAGATGATGGAAAAATCTAGCATCTAGCGTCAAATCAGTAAAACTACAATTTAATAAAAACCTTTTTTTTTGTTTTTTTTTTTTCATGTGAATTATTATTAGAAATGATAATCATCAAAATCTCTTGTTGTTGAGAAAGTACCCGTAAATTCAACAATTGTTTTCATCAGAGAACCCTTTGTTTTCGACACCAATTGTTTCTCATTTGTTTTACATGTTCAGTGAAGTTTTGACGGAGTCACCTATATTTTGACAGGGCCTGTTGCTGTCCATCGAAAATTTCGACAAGGTTACTACAATATGTTCTAGAAAATGAATCTCACGATAGAAGCTAATATCTACATTTGAATTTGGCTGAAGGAAAATTTTTAGTCAGCCTTGTATTCCACTACATCAGACAAGAATTTTCGACACCTGGAACATAGTTTCATCAATATAATATTAGCTGCCATTTTAATTCGATTATTTCAAGAAAAAACCAATGTGGCTACATTTTAGAGAAGATCAGATGTATCTTGATGAATTGGTGCTGATCCCAACTTTTTCTGCTAAAAAAAAATAACCAAGTAATGACAGTTTGAACATTACATAGTTAAAAAGTTGTTGGGAGCTCATTTTGGGTCAAAAACAGGAAACTGATTGAATTGAATACTCTTTTCTTACCTAAGTGTATCAGATATAGTGTCCACATTTTGCATTGTGAAAATATAATGAAGGCTTCAAATATAATGAAGGCTTCAAGTTGTGACTTGTTCCAAGTCACAACTAAGCAGAGTTACCCTGTTTTGAAAGAAATTTTTGACAGTGGTTCCAAAATTGCACTGTCAAATCATTGGTTCCTTTACCCTAGTAAGTATTGTACTGTCATGTGAAAAAATTGAGAGGGAACAGACAATTGGAACTTCTCATAGTTAAAGATTGGAATTGGGTCACAATTAGTAATACCACAGAGACAAAGAGAGATAGACTGAACATTTTGAAAATGTGCTAAACTGTGATTAAGTAACAGTTAAAGATATAGAAAAAACGAAAAAGTTTGTGACACTTTGGAAGTAAAGAAAGGACTATTTTGCGAGGAAGAATTAGTGGCAGTACTAAAAGTGTTAAAAATAATACAGCCATAGGTGCTGATAGTGTGGCAAATGGTTTTTTTTTCAAATGTGGGAGTTGTGAAGCTAGAGATAAATTACTGAAGATTATTTATGAAAAAGAGAAAGTACCTAGCAACTTTAGGAAAACTTTAATTAAACCCCTCTATAAGAAAGGTGAAAAGAGTGAGTGTGGTAATTATAGAGGTATTGGCTAGGTTTCTATAGGATACAAATTGATTAATATAATGACACTTTTTAGACTTAAAAATACTGTAGATTATAGTTATAAAAGAAGAACAGTGTGGTTGTAGGAAAGGGAGAGGATGCATTAACCAAATTTTCACTCTTATATTATATTATTGTGAAGTGCCTGAATCATTAAACCCCTTTGGGCAGCAGTTTTAACGATTACTAGCAAGTGTTTGATTCAGCCAATAGGAGAGCTTCTGTGAACACGCTATGTTTGTATTATATACCAGATAAGTACAGTAAAAGGGTTAGTGGTACATACAAGAATAAAATTTCTGCAGCTAAGGCAGGAAATGAGGCTTGTAGGCTAGCTAATTTTATATTGAGTCACGAGTTAAGCAAGGCTGTATTCTTTCCCTGTTTGTATGGATTATTTTTATAGACTTTGCACTAGGGAGCAGAGCAAAGACTATGGGAAAACACAGAATTATATGGGGAAGTAAAACTCTCTTAGAATTGGACTTGGCTGATGAATTGAATATCCTAGATGAAAATGTTAGCAAAATGAACGAATTCTGCAGGTTTTAAGAGTTCAAGGTGCAAGAATAGGCTGGAAAATTAATATTAAGAAGACTAAATTGGTAAGGCTGGGTATAAGTGCAGGTAAAGAGGTGATGCAGGGTAACAAGAAGATCAATCATTGTACAACTCTGCTTACCTAGGTAGTATTACTAGTGCTACCTATTATATTAGTAAACTAATATTAGTAAAGTAGTAACTAATATTCGTAAAGACAGTGGGTGGTGAAGATTTTAAAAGTAGAATAGCCAAGGCCCAGGGTGTTTTTACCTCAACTGGAAAAAAGTTTAAAAGAATAGGAAGATAAGTCTGCAAACCAAGATTAGAATATATGGTTCTGAAGTGTGGGTGCTTCAAAAGACATAGAAAGATTTGTTAGATGTGTTCCAGAGAAATTGTCTGGATTGTTTTGGGTACCTGTGTGACCAACCATATTTCACACAGTAAGCTGTACAAAAAGGGTGGTTAAATCCTGCTTTTTAAGGCTATAATGAGAGAAAGGTTGAGATTGCTAGGGCGCATTCTGCAGATGAAGAATGACAGATTGCCAAAGATCATCCATCTAGCGCAAAGGAAAAGCAGGTTGCCCCTCACTGGGGTGGCAGAATGTCATAAGGACAGATTTTAAGGGAAATTTGACTTCTTGGGAGGGTGTTTAGAGGGAAGATTTGAATAGGTTGGGATGGAGAAGGAGCGTGCATAGGATTCAAGGCGGCTTGGTGCTGCAGCGAGTTGTTAGTAGTAGTAGTAGTAGTAGTTTACATAATGTATTAGTAAAGTGTATATGTTGCAATCACTTGATCATAGACACTGGATCAGGTTATTCTTACCATCAAATACATAGGAAGCAAATAATAGGTGCTTTGTTTTTAGAGAAAGTAATGTAGTCTATGCTGTAAATTATCAAACAAATCAGTTTGGTTAGTTTTTATTTTTGGGGCAAAATAATACTGCATAAGCTTGTATAACTGGTATATTTCAAAAGCAACACCATTGATTGGCTGTCATGCATTGGAGAATAATGTTAGTTTTAAGCAGATATAGCTTTCTCGGAGACTTTCTTTAGAAATGTATCTTCTTTTTCTTTTCAATTTTTCTTGTCATAGACCATTTTAAAGTTTTGACAATAACTGGTGGAAAAACAAAACCAAAGTGCATCTTTTAGAACACTAATGTCGGAAAGCCAACGAAAGATTGTTGCCAATCTTTATTACTAAAGCAATATATTGCTTCTGTTTTGGTTAATGTCTTTGTTTATGGTAGTTTTTATTTATTTAGGCTGTTCTAAGTTTAATTTTTACTTTTTTCTTAAGAAACTTTGCTTTTTAATTTGTCAATGAGAAATGATGAAATACAGCTTGTATGGAAATTATTCTCGTTATATACATAACTTGTTTTTTAACCTTCATTTAAAACACTTAGCTTTTTAATTTGTCAATGAGACATAATGAAATGCAGTTTGTATGAAAATTATTCTCATTATACATTTCTTATTATAGTTATGATGTACTATAAATATGGTTATTTAAATTCATTATTTATAACTTGACTGATAAACATTTTTTTCCTAGTTCTTTCTTGGATGGTGGCTAATCTTAGATGTTGCTGCTGTTTACTCCAGTCCAGATGTTTTCAATCATGCATTTCATGTGTGTGGTGTCATGGGCACCCTCTCTTTCTTTATGTAAGTTTTTTGGGGGGTTTTGTGTTTGTATCTACTATCTTGAGGGATAAGAGTCCTGAATTTTTAATTTCAAATAATTTGGTTTAGAAATGGTTTTAGCAAGTAATTGCAATTCTTCTATATATAAAATAAAAATCTTTTTTTTTTTTTTTTTTTTTTTTTTTTTTTTTTGACATATCTATTATCTAATAAAGATTCATCACCATGACATATTGTCATAATACTTTTGACATTACAATACTTCATTTAACAGTTTAATTCCCATATTAAGAGACATTCTCTACGAATATGAAAAGTTAGGCTTTGATGGATTCTATAAATATCATACATGTTCTTTTAGTATATTGCAGCTAAAAATATCAGGTTCCAGCCTCTCTAGATTAATGTGAACCTGCTACCCGTGTTAGGATTAGCATAGCTTTTTCAGGCTAGTATTGTCATGATTCTTTTTAAAGTATTTTTTTTGGACAGGTTGTAAATTTTGAGTACTACCAATTTAAGCTTTGTACCACATCAGGATTGTTTATTACCCACTATACAATATGTTAAATTGCAGAGTACCAAATAAACAAAAATCAGTTTATGTAGTAGTATGACACTCACCTTTATGGTAGCCCTATTCTGATATGTTGCAAGTTTGACTTAATTATTCACTTTGATTTCTGTTTGTTTAGTTTTCATTTATTCATTAATAATAATCTCATGTACACAAATGTTGTTTTCATTTTTATAATGTGAAATCAACAATACGCTTCTATGGAAATGTCCACCTTTGTTTTTTTTTTTTTTTTTTTTTTTTTTTTTTTTTTTTTTTTTTTTTTTTTTTTTTTTTTTTTTAGTGAAGTTAAACATTTCATATAAAGAAGTTGCATTTTTTTATAGTGCTATACTCACCCTTTTGCAAAATTCCTTTTAGTTAAAGATTTTGATAACCAGTTAGGACTTCACTAGACTAAGCATTACGTGCAAACAATATGGAAATCAACACCTTTTCTAAAACAAATTTGAATAAGGGGTTATTATTACACTAGTATATACTTAGAACGATATTATGGAGTCTTGGAGTCTTATACAAAAACGAAACAAACTAAATTTACATAGCTGGGACAACTTGAGGTGTTACAACAACCTTTGTTTGTCTTTGCTGACAAAAGTAATGCAGGAGCAACATTCTGTTTGTTATTTTTTGTTTTTAATTTACCATCAATTAAACCCTGCAGTTGTCAACTTCTCAAAACTTTGAAGTTGTTATCTCCCTAGAAAAATTATTCTTTAAAAAATTAATGGCACCCTCCTCAAAGATAGTCTAAAAACATGCTTCTTTTGCTTAAAACCAATGTTATTCTGTATTTTCGGACGCCCGGTCAATGTTATTGTTTTTGAAATGTACCTTTTATACAAGCTATTGTTTTTTGTTTGTTTTTTTCCCCCGAGACAACACTATTTGCTACTGTACTTTTCCTCAGAGCATAACGTATATTACAATATTTGTTTCTGGTATATTTGATTGTAAAAACAGTTTGATTATACATCTATCAACAAGTCAATAGTCCCGTAAACACTTTACTAATGGTTTCCGAACTACATTTACTGCCTTGCATTATTGTGTATAATCTTTGCAGTATCACCTGTATGAAGACGAATCTTCATATCTTAAAATGCAGCAGAAGCAAATAAAGGGTATACCAATTAGAATATGTATGTAATCCCTTGCTGACCCCTGAGGATTAGTATTAGAAATTTTGCTTAGAAGTCACTCTCTGTGATAAACAGGAAATCCAAAGAGAATGAAGCTTCAAAGCATGTTAGGGCATGGGCTGCAAAAGCCTGATTGACAGTTTAAAATTTCTTACGTTAAAGTCTTCTTGGCTAGTAGTGCATATCTACAGACATTCAAGTGAATCTGGGTACTTTAGTCTGTAAAGCAGGTGGAGCTCTGAAGTGATACACCAACGAAATCCCATCCTCTTAGTTCTTTTGACCCACAATTCTCATTCCATAAGTTTCAATCCGACCTGGACTCTTCCTTGTAAAGATCAGAGAAGGGGAATATGCTTGTGAAAATCGTCATTCTCATGTCCTGCTGCCTCTATATACTCTTCCCATAAATTACATGCCGATTGCTTAAAAATAAACCTCCCTACTTTCTGCTGCCCACTTTTCGTCCTCAAATGATGCATATGAAAGATTTCAGGTTGAAATCTTGGAAAATGTGCAGCATGTTTAGTTTTGCGTTAAAACATTAAATCTGGGAGTTGCGTGAGAGCATTGGAAGGCCAAAGGTCACTTCAGCTCTCTAACCATTCCAATTAATTCATGCATGATTCTGGTTCAAGCATGGTGCAACACTCCAACATTATTGCTTAAAAAAAATTGGTGGATAGAGGGGCCGTGGGTCCACTTTATACCTCTATAATATGGGTATAACGTCCTTGTATGATTCTGCTTCAAACAAGGTGCAACATGCTGGTGTTCCTGCACAACATTGATGGTGAGAGGGTTGGGTGGGTTACAGACCTCTTTGTGTCTCCAATGATACTAATTGGATGTTTGTATAACTCTGGTTCAAACAAGGTGCCACAAGCCTGCCTTTTCACTAAAATAATACTAAAATAGTGGTGTTGGGGTGGGGGACTACATAGGCAATGGGCTCACTTTAGTCCTCGAGTAATACAGGTTGAAAATTCTTGCATGATTCTAGATTAAACAAGGTGCAACTTTCATAGTTTTTTGCAAGAAAGTTGACAGTGAATGGGGGGGGGGGGTTGGAGGATCATCAGCCTACTTTGGTTCTCTAACTATACATGCTAAAAGTCATTGCATGATTCTGGATCAACCAGGTGCAATATACATACATTTCTTCTGAAATGCTGGTGGTAGGAGGGGAAGAGGTGGAGAAGAGTCACAAGCCCGTTTCATACCTCTGATAACACAGATTGAAAATACTAGCGGGATTATGCTTCAAACAATTTGCAACATACTCACCTTTCTGCTGGTAAGTTGACGAAGAGAGGAGGGGATGACATAAGGGCCATGGGCCAACTTTATGCTTCCAGCTTGTTTTTGCACTGAATCACGACTTAGCTCGTTTTTACACCCAGTCAGAACTTGTCTCATTTTTTCGCAGAACTATCAAATGGTAAGCTCCAATTCTTGTAGCCATGTGAGAACTATCAAGTTTAGGAGGCACGCATGTCACCATTCGTCTGTCTCAGTACTAAATGCAGAAAATGAAATAGCAAACCCACCTAAAATGGTTTGTAGCAGTAGAAGGCAATACCTTTGGACCCATGGAAAAACATTCGTCTTCATCAATAAACCAAAAAAGATCATTCATCAATAAACCAAAAAAGTGAAGTGGCACTTTTTGATTTTGGACAATTTCTGTTTAAAAATGGTGCTTGCTTGCTTGCCTGCTTGAAGCGACCTTTAGAGGCAAAACCAGAATCATGTTTCGAATTTAGGCTCTGAATGAACCATAAGAAAAAAACATTCTTTTTTAACTAAGGCAAGATTTATACTCCGCTTTCCAAAATATTGTATCATGTTCATCAGTCTGGCATGTAGCGTGCACTTGAGATAAAATCAGCAGATGTTAGACTCTTGACACTTTTCACAATAAACTAAAATTGACAGCATAGGAAAAAAAATAAGTCAGAACGGAATCAAAGTGCTGCTCCAGCCAGAGCCGTTCCTAGGGGGGAGGGGGCAACTAAGGCAGTTGTTCTGGCACCGTGGCTTTGGTTTTCTGAGGCTGGGGAACTGTCCACTCGGATCTATTTTCACTTTGATTCGACTTTTTTTGCTTATGTTTGAGTCGGGATGTGGGGGGTGTAATTAATTTTGCCCTGGGCAGCACCAACCCTGGGAACGGCTTTGGCTGTGACTGTACAATAATTACCGATCAATGCTTTTATTGAGGATTTATAATTTGTAAATATTGTATGTAGATAAATTAAGAAGTGAAATACTAACATTGACCAGTAGTACTCTTCCAAACTTGCAAAGATTTCAACTCATTTATCAAGTCCTCATTAATCTTTCTTAACATGACTATTGGTATAACTTCACTCAGACTGAGAAGAACCCTCCCTTGGTAAAAAAAAATCATGGCCTTTAATACTTTTTTATCCCCTCCTCCCCAGAAAAAAATCCTCTTATCTCTCCTCCTTAGAACTGCGTGTGATTACACCTTTCATATATTCATTTATTATGTAGAGACAAAAATGTGGAATATCAGAATATCTATTCCCTCGTTTTTAGTCATTTTACTGACCTCAGCATTTATCTTTAACGTCTGATTATGATCGGAAACGTTAAGAGAAACAACTTATTTATGGACTGCTTGACGTCTGAGCAAGTCCAATCTTCACCACTTCATGGTCGATCATGGACTAGTTGGAAAAGAGTACTGCGCGTCAGGGAAAGTTCATCATAAAAAGCTCTTTAAAGCTCTAGAAATGGCATTTTTACTCAAAATAAATAAAATTATATTTTGAGCGTAAACTTAAGGCTCCTTCGAGGTTACTGTTTTGCTTTATACACCCTATGCATGATATAAAAGTCCAAATGATGCAAACACCACCAAGCTTGATTCTTGTATTAGAAATTGAATCATGAGTCTTGACAGATTATGTTGTATTAATCGCTTTCCAATGTAATGGTCAATCAGATGTGGTAACAGGTGTGAATCCAAGTCTTGCATCTTGCTTCAAGACACATGAGATTACAATGCATGGAGGATCCTTCACTAGCACTCGTGTCGGTCATTGGAATATAGAAATTATTCCAGAAACTAACCAATGCTGAGTATTTGATTCAGTCTGTTCCAGCCAGACAAAGTGGATACCATGAACTTTGTGACATCACACCAAGATTCTTTAAAACACCCTACTTACTCAGTTTTTCAATCAACGCTTGTATTCTATATTAGACTTGAATAGAATTAATTTAACTTGCTTGACAGCTATTCTTCTGCAAAATCTTTCATTGGCAAGCTTCAGGCCAAGTAGGAATGAGATTAATTTTTAAAATAAAAATTAATGGATTTTCTTGTGAGTAAACTTAACCAACACTAGTTGACTTCTTAAGTTATCACTTTTCAATTTCGAAATTAATGCTACCAGTTTAACCATTGTATGAAATCTTGTTCTGATTTTTTCATTATAATAGGTGTTATAAATAGTTATGAGTTATAAATGAGTTATGAGTTATAATGAGTTATAAATAATATTTATTTTTTAATCTTTTTAGGATCAATTCGGTCAGTAACAGTCAAATCAGAGGTGATTCCTATTCAAATGGCTGCTTGGGACAAAGTGGTGCAAGGATCTGGTTTTTTGTCGGTTTCTTGTTGGGCTTTGGTGCTTTAATTGCGTCCTGCTGGATCCTCTTTGAAGCCTTTGTTATTCCAGGTAAACTTAGTGACATTTTGTGCATTAGTGTTCTTCAAAGCTTTTCTACAACGTCCTAACAAAAAAAAATACTAGCTATATTTTTCCAACAGTTACGGTTCCTGTCCAAATCAGAACTGTTAACTAACATTGCTAGAGAATTTCTTTAAGAAATCGAATCATTGTGGAGAATTTGAAGCGCAAAATTCAAACACGAGATAATGCAGCAAAGCAAGATAACTTTTGGACAAATTGGAGATAAAACTTTCTCCAGGGAATTGGAAGTAAAAGCTTTTTGGCTATTCTGACTTCACCTTTGTATTTGTTGTTGGTTTTTTTTTTTTTTCGCCTTGACCCCTGAGATCCTCTTGGATCCACAAACATATTTTTTGGATTTCCTGCCCAATTATTACGTTCCTGTGAATTGTTAGCTAAGAAATGTATTGCAGAAAAAACCTTAAAGGGTCTTTTCAACTGACCAGCGCTGGCTTACGGCGATTTAAGCGAAGTTCTGACAGAATACGATAGATTTATCAATTGAAAACGACCAAGTGACATCTTTTTATGGATTCTGCTTAATATGTCTGATCTTAAGCAAATTTGCATGAGGTCTTTGTCTAAACAGGAATTAAGCGTGCATAGTACCTGGAACATGTAGCATGGATGGAAACTCGTTCCCTCATTTGCAGCCAGTGGAAACGCAACAAAGAGGAAGACCAAAGAGTGCACTCTGTCGGACATGCCAGAGGGATCATCATAAAGGTAAATGTGTGAATGCAACTCCGCGGGGAAGACCTTATGTGGATTTGTTTTGGCGTCATGACGGATTTGTCAGACGACATGTGGAAGACTTCATGACGCCATGGATAGTGCATTTGAGGGACGAATAACGTCCCTCTGGAGACACTAAGGTCTCCTGTTTCTAAGTTCTCTAAGATTTCTAAGGTTTCAGCTGCGGTAATAAGCAGGAAGCCTTTATTTGTTTTATACGAAATTTTTTTGGCTGGGAAAGTTAGTTTTTCAACTGGGATCCCAAACACAAGCGAACCTAATATTGGCCCATATGAATACATTTTGTTTATCAGGGGACGTGAAACCCGGCTGCCAAAGCAAAAATCAGTTAGTATCAGAACCTCGCTTTGCGCCAGTACGAGTATATTTCACACCTGAGTCAGAAGCTTGGACTGAATATTCTAAACATGTACGAGGAATTCATTTCTGTTGGGGGGGGGGAGGGGGATTAAAACACGGGAGTTATATAAACAAAAATATTGGGGAAAAGATCATAATTTTGACAGTTTCTGATCATTAAATTCTAAAAAAAAACAAGATGACAATAAAAGAACAAATGTAGTTTCTATGGAAAGTAATACTAACGTCTAATTGAGGGACTAGGGCTCACCAGGTCTTGCTGAAATACTTCAAAATTTCCCTATATATGTTTTTTTTAATTTACCTATTTATCACCGATATCCGATTTATTCACTAATGTTTTTGCCTAACAGGGTCCTCTACCCCTAAATGACGGATCCCCTCTTGTCACTGCACCATGTCTTGGAGCTGGTGCTGTCGTTCCGCATACAAAATGTTCTTATGATAAAGAAGAAACAGATGTCACGTTAAATATTGTAATTTCAGTAATTAGATTCGATAAATTTGATACTATTTTCTGCTTCTTTGATTTTGTTTTAGTTAAGACACTTCCTATTTTTGCCTGTTTACAGCTGTTAAAAATTCAAGAAAAAATGTTCTGTCAAGATACTCTACGATCTTTTTACATCTTGGTCTTGGATATCAAAAACAAGGTGTTTCTAATTGAAAGGAGTATTAAACTTAAACGGAGCTGTCACTCACTCGATTCCCTGGAACCCGTATTATTGTATACATGATTTGATGTTAACTTGAACGATACAAGCATGAAACACATGTGAGGTACTTGATTTTGTATATGATTCGAATCTCTGGTGTATTTTTGAAGTCTAGTGTTTTAAGTAAAGGTTGAATTATTTTTTCACATATCAAGAGATGGGAACTCCCCTTCTAATAAATGATAATTCTTTGTCGCTTTTGTTGCTTTTTAATCTCCTATTTGTTTTTTTGTTTTTGTTTTTTTTTTTTTTGTGATTTTTTTTTTTTTTTTTATCTTTGCTTCTGAAATGCATCACATTAATAAAAGGCTTAAAGTACCATGTTGGTTATAATAAAAACTTATTTTGTCCCCTCCCTCCTGGATCCATCTTAGGTCTTTTCGTACTTGAAAAGCGTAATTTTCTGAGATTTTTTTGTGAAGTTGTTACAAAATTATGGAGTTTTTGATTTAAAAAAAAAAAGTTATATACATGACAACAAGCTGGGTCTTTTACCTATTTAAATCACACTTCAGTGGAAGCTCATGCGTTTCGGCCCTCACTGGTGCCTATCTGTTTCCTGGGTGGTGACTTTTGCTTTACTGGGGCTTTTGAGGCCTACCATGTTGCATCCTGCTTGTCAGGCGATAGCTGTTAAAAGGAAATATCAAATAAATTTCTGCTGAATTGAGACCTGTCAGCATCCTGTTTGTCAGGCAATAACTGTTAAAAGAAAATAAAAATCAATGAAAATTTTTACATGTCCTCCAAAGCAAATACAATTATTACATAGCTTTGTATGCAAAATTATGTGTAGAACTTCAATTCCCAGTATGCTTATATACTTGGTCAGAATAGGATGGTGCTGATACCTTTCTCCCCCCCCCCTCCTACTTTTGATAAAGCCATAGGCCATTTAATATTTGTGTTTGTAATCAATACAATCTTGCAAGTTACAGTTTGTAAGACTACTTATGTCTTATTGGCCGTTTTTAAATGCTATGGTAGAAAGTGCACCATAGTGTGGCAGTATGTCGCTAAAATTGTCTGATTCCATATAAGCTATTTGATTCTTCTAAGTTAATTGGCCACGCACAATTTTAGTTCAATACCAATTTGCTATTTCCTAGGCAAAGAGTTTTTTTTTATGGTATAAAAAAGTGAAAATTTACGTTTTCCATTTGGCGTGATCTACTAAAAAAAAATAGCTATAGCCTACGGGCACTTTAACGTAGCTCTAGATTAAAGCACGAATATATACTAGCTGCGAAAAATGGCACTTCACTAGCTGAAAATGATTGCTTAAACCTAGTTTGTTTTTTTTTTACTAATATTGGCAACATTTACCTATTCAGCACAGCTGGGATATTTGTAAACGCTTGATAGCTACCATGAATTGCAAGACTAAAAACAATAATATTTTCAGTGCAAAACAATCTAAATTTGATTCAATTTCGTAACTTTTCTGGCAAAAATACCTTTCAAGACCCACTCCCACTCTGTGTATAAATTATACAGTGATCCCCCCCCCCCCCCCCCTAGAAAAACTTCTTCAGTCTCACTTTTTACTTCGCTTTGATAAATCTGTATTGATTTGTTTTGATTATTGCATGATTTAGTGTAATTTATTGTGATTGGTGTTGACGTTAAAATGTTTTTCAGGCGTCGATAATCAGTATCCAGGCGTCGCTTTGTTTTTACAGAACTTGCTAATCTTCCTTGGATCGCTAACTTACAAGTTTGGAAGAAGTGAGGATCTCTGGGGATAGACTTGCATAAAGTCAGTTCAATTATGTGTATTGCTCACTGAAATATGTGTAATATCCAGACGTCAGAACGACTTTATTTGCATTGGTGGCACCTTTCTCTAATATAATTTGATGTTATGAATTTCACTTGAGTTTTATAAACTCACGACAAAAAAATTAGTGCTAAAGTTTAGAACAAGCGTGAAATTTTTCAATAACGTGAATCTTTTCACATTGTCTTTAGATTTTTGGAAATCGTTTTTTGTGGATCTGAGTGTTATCTTCAAGCATCAAAGTTCTATATTAAAGAGGACAAAAGAGATTACTTTCATACAATTCTGTGGTAAAAAAAAACTGATTTTCTTTAGTTGGTATACATGAGTGACGCATTTTCGATATTTCTTATTCCCTTCACATTATTTCACATTTTTCCTTAAGGAAATGAAATTTCTGGAGAGACAAATATACCTCACCTTCTTAAAACCAGATTACTTTTTGTATGTGAAATTTAAAACCATAAGCCAGTAAGAATGGTGAGAAGCTAAAGCCACAAAAAAGAAGAAATGTCTTTTAGAAGTAGTCTCTCTGTTTCTCTATGTTTGTGTATTGATTTTATCCTAACTCATCTTACAGAAAATAAACATGAAAACCTTCGATAAATAAAAACATTCTAGTACTATGTTTAATAGCTTTTAAGGTAGATCAAAGTCAACATGACAATTTGAGCCTAGTAAAGAACGACGTGTCTCTCACTTACGATAATCTCTTCGCTGGGGAGAAATAAATACTTAAGTATTTTTCAAAAAGTATATTTTCAACGTATTATTCAAGGCCATATGTTTACTTAATAGAATTAAGGCAATGATCCCGTTTGGGGATTTAACTTTAACTCTTAAACAGTTGATTTGACAGAAGTAAAACAGACGTTAAATTGGCCTTAAAACAGACGTTTTACGGCCGAATTTGTGTGAAACAGACGTTATTGGGGAAGCCCATACACTACTTTGTGAAAAATCTTCCTTCATTAGCAATGACTTAGGTATAAAACACGTTGTTCGTGAGGCAAACGAAATTAAATTAAAGCTAAATAATAATATTTCTTTAAATAGGGATTTGGGGGAGTATTTGCTAAATTTTTTATACACAAATTTAATTAAAAACAATTTGACAAACTATATTACAAGTCCAGTAGGCAATACCAATGAACCTGTTACTAAAAGACATTTGAGGTTAGCCGCCAAAAAGGCAAGAATAGTATTAAAAATATGAATTTGCCTCGTTTCTTTTTTTTTATCTATAGGTCCTGGTTGAACTTCGTTGAAGTAAGGATTCTGGGAATGTTTTTAATTTTTTTGCTGTAAGTCTTATTTTATTTATATATGTTTTGCTGAGGACGGCCCTTGGATATAGGGCCAAAATATTCATTTGAGGAGGGTTCACTGTCTTAAAATTCCTTATTGTTTTACTTTTTGTTTTTATAATCGGAAAGGGTGGTATTCGTCGTTATTTACAATTATCTCTTTACTGGGAAGAAATAAATAAAACGCGGGAAACAGATTATTACTCGTTAAAAGCTTGGTCTTTTGAAGTTTTGTTTACTGCAATATTTGGGACCGTCCTGGAAGCAGGTTTTGTTTGTCAAAGGGTTATTATTTTTCGATGCATTTTTCGTACATATTTTTGCAACATAAACGGCAATGATCATAACGTAGAATCGTTCAACGATTAAAAATTTTACCGACTCGTCTTCAATGCAAAAGTCAAATGAAGAGCAAGAAGGTGCCGAAAATATAAGCCTGTTCGGAATTGATTATAAAGTATTCGTTTGCGAATTTGTTCTATTTTTGGCACTTAGATGAGATAATCTTTGTAAAGTTTTGTAGTACCTGAGTTTTAATTAGGCTGCAAAATAATTGACATGTGTGGATTTCTATTTTATGGGTAAGAAGTATCCGAAGAATTAGAACCAGAGTGTGTTATAAATGGGGCTCAATGGCCCATCAAGTCATTCGTTATCATGGTTTTGACAGAAGAAGAATTTTCAAGATGGCACAAAAACCCGATGTCAGTTTCAAATAATTTCGAACTGATCTCAATTTCTTTAAGATGGCTCATAAATCGAAAATTTTGATCATCAAGCTCCCTTGCTGTCACCATAATGTCTTTCTTTATTTATTTCATCCCTTCCTAAGCAAAGAGCGATATGAGCACAATTTATTATTATTATTTTTTTCTGACTACACTTCGTGTCAAAGTAGTTGTTGTAGAAACTTTGAATATGCTCGTTCGATTGGAAATTAAAATTTCTTGTGCCCTTTTCAATAGTCAAAAGTGATTGGAAGGTAACAAGCCTCCCTCCTCCCACGCTCATCATTTTCCAAAACACATCCAATCAAAATTTTGAGATAATCTTTTTGTTCAGCATAGTTGAAAAATCCAATAAATACGTCTATGAGTGCACCCCCCCCCCCCCCACACCGTAACCCTCAGGGCAAGGGCTATAAGTTATAATAATTGCCCATTATTAACATATAACTTTTTTTTAAAGGAATGGTCGTATAAACTTTGGAGAGGGCTCATTGGATTGGAAATCAGAAGTTCCACTGCCCTTTTTAAGAGTCAATAGTGATTGAAGGGCAACTAACACCCCACCCCACGTCCTCTTTTCCCTAATGACATCCGATGGAAATTTTGAGACGGTCATTTTGTTCTAAGTAGTCTAAAGGATCATATAGCAAGGCCTTCCAAGTCGAAACAACTTTTCAGAACCTGGAGGTAAGGGTTGTAAGTTATGCCCGGGGGCATATAAAGATTTTATGGAAGGGGTGGTCGTTTCAGACTTAGAGCACGCTCATTTAATTGGAAAACTGAAAGTTCTATTTTTCTTTTAAGAGTCAAAAGCGATGGAGGGCAGCTAGCCCCCCTCCCCGACGCTCTCTTTTCCTCGGACGCATTTGATCCAAACTGTCAGATTTTCCTGCCAAATCGTGAGTCATTTTGTTCAAAATGTACAAAGAACATATAACAATGCATCCAGGGTGGAAAAAAAAACACCAGAGCTCTAGGGGAAGTGTTGTAAGCTATGGCACTGGAGGCATTTAATAGGTTTTACGGAGTGAATAGTCGTAAAATATTTGGACGAGGCTCATTTGATTGGAATTTGAAAGTTATAGTGCCCTTTTTAAAGAGTCAAAAGTTATTTTAGGGCAACAAGCCCCCACCCCTCCACCGCCTACACCCATCATTTCCCAAAACAAACATCAATCAAAATTTGAGACATCTATTTTCTTGAACATTGTTGAAAGGTCCAGTAATTATGCCTTTGGAGATGACAACCCCCCTCCCCCACCACAGCCCTGTGGGCAAGGGTTGCATTTTAGGTAATCCGTCCATTGTTTACGTATAATATATTTTTTGGAGAAAAGTTAGCATGTTTGACCTTTACTTTCCAAAACGGTGAAGGGAATTCAGGTGAGCCTTTCAGAGAATGTCGGGTGGGGTTCTCTACTTAATCAATATAATTTATGCGCTTATGGATTGTCAAAAGGGCGTAACTCAGGAATGATTGAGAATATTAATTTAGAACTTTCAGGAAAGGATAAGGGAGATGATCAATTGCCCAAGGAAGCAGTATTTGCACACTACTACTAGTGCTACTACCACACTACTAACTTAACAATATTGACGAGAAATTCGGCCTACATATAAAAAAAAAAATACTATGTGCATGTATTTTGTCAAAAGAGCTTATTTCAAGAATGGATTGGGGTATTAGGTTAGAACTTTCGGAGAACAATTAAAGGGAGAGATCAATTAACCAAAAGGCAATGTGTGTGCGGCACTATTAATACTACTACCGCTACCACTGCTACATTTACTACTACTACTGCTGCTACTACTTCTTCAACTAATGCTTCTATATTGTTTTATTTATTAGTTTTGATTTAAATAAAAACCCTTATCAGTTATAACAACTACTTGTAAGGCTAAAAGCACTAAGATAAAAATTTCAAGAAGTATTTAAATATACATGTTATCAAAAGGACCGTTGATAACAATTTTTATGGAATTTTGAGGTGGGGGGTGAACTCAATCGCAATTACCCGTCCGTGTGCCGGTTGTCAAAAGGGCGTATCAGCAATATCTAAGGAACAGTTGGGTGTATGAAGTTGAAATTTACAGGGCTTGTTGCGGAGGATGTCGAAATAACCAAAAGACAATGTTTCCATTCTTTTGCCATTGCTTCTACTCATACTACTTCTGCTGCTACTATCATTACTACTTTTACAGCCACTAGATCTAAGGTTATTGCTATTTATTCTACTGGTAGTACTACTAATACAAATATTATCACTGCTGGTACTACTAACTGCTACTAAAACTAAGGGTATTAAGGCCAAAACTTTGGGAATATTGAAGCTATATTGAACTAAATCGGTACATGCTATGCCCACACATGTTGTCAAGAGATGTCATCAATGCTTTAGGAGCGGTTGATGGTAATAAGCTGAAAATTTCAACGTGTGTTGAAGGGGATGTTGGAGACACTGAAGGTGCTATGCGCATACTGCTACTAATACTATTACTTCTGCTACAATTAATGCTACTACACATGCGAAGGGTATCAAGGTGAAGCTTTCCAGGAATATTTAGGCGGATATTGAACTAAAACAGCACAAAGTATGAATAAATAGATTTTCGAAAAGGTGACAAAAAATATATCAAGATCAGCTTAAGTTATTAATTTAGACCCTTATGGGTAAGTTTTGGCAGAACTTAAACTAGCCAGAAGGCACTATGCGATTACCATTAATGCTGCCACTACAGATAATGTAACTAATGACGCTAAGGGTATTAAGGTGAAACTTTAAGGGGATGTATTGGGGGAATTTGAATTAAACGAAAAAATTTTACGTATGTAGGTTTTCAAAAGGGTATATAAGCATTATAGTAGGCAGCGCCATCTATAATAACTGGTAATATCATTGGAACTTTTAAAGAACAAAGCATTTCGATAGGAAATTAAAAGTTCTAGTGCGCTTTTGAAGAGTCATAAGGGATTGGAGGTGAGCAGCACTCCTCCTTAGCCCATTCATTTTCCAAACATGTCCAATCAAAATTTTGAGACAGCCATTTCTTTCAGCATAGTAGAACGGTCCAGTAACTATGTGTCCAGGTATTTGGTATATCAGCCCACCAAAATTATGCAATTTCCACTTTATACTTTAAAACTAAATGTTGATTTAAAACTAAATCAAAAGGCACTGCGTATTTTGTTGCCAATAACACCTCAGCTATATCTGGAGAAAGAATTGGGGGTATTAAGTTGCAACATTCAAAGTTACTTCTATTACTACTTCTGTTCTTACAATTTCAATAAAACAAATGAGTTTAAGTGTATCTAGGTTGTCAATGAAGATGAATTTTTTGGAAATGGTAGAATTTTTTGGGAATGGTATTAATTTCTGTTGTTCAGGTCTGCTTGAGGTGATATAAAACTAATTTAAGCAATACTATGTGTGTCAGGATTGAAAATTGTTATAAAAAAAAGCTGCTCCAACATACAAATAGTAAGCCAAACTATAGATTCTTATAGAAAAAAAACGAAAAGATATAAAATATTTATTAAAGTCAATAATGTGAAAACAAATTTTATGTCTCTACATGTTAAGTCTTTTGTTTCTGATGGTACTTTCTAACTTTTACCTTCTTCAAAATATCAAGCTTCTCACGATTCATCTCTAATTCTTTGTCTTTTGGCAATAATCACTTACTTCAACAAATGCTGTTGGTTGAATAAAATGCAATTAGACTTGAAGTTCTGTCAGCATCTTGACTAGATCAACTCTCCGCCGCCATGAGGTCATTTAGCAGGATTTCCCACCGGATGACCAGGGACAGAATTTCTACCCAACCTGGAATTTTTTGGAAATGGTAGAATTTTTTGGGAATGGTATTAATTTCTATTGTTCAGGTCTGCTTGAGGTGATATAAAACTAATTTAAGCAATACTATGTGCGTCAGGATTGAAAATTGTTAAAAAAAAACTTCTTAACATACAAATAGCAAGCCAAACTATAGATCCTTATAGAAAAAACGAAAAGATATAAAATATTTATTAAAGTCAACAAAGTGAAAACAAATTTTGTGTCTCTCTACATGTTAAGTCTTTTGTTTCTGATGGCACTTTCTAACTTTTACCTTCTTCAAAATATCAAGCTTCTCACGATTCATCTCTAATTCGTTGTCTTTTGGCCAATAATCACTTACTTCAACAAATGCTGTTGGTTGGATAAAACGCAATTTGACTTGAAGTTCTATCAGCATCTTGACTAGATCAAGTCTCCGCCGTCATGAGGTCATTTAGTAGGATTTCCCACCGGATGACCAGGGACAGAATTTCTACCCAACCTAACTTCCCGGGGCTTAGGAGAGGACTATATCTGTCTCATTCAGTCCTCTCCAAAAGTGTCTCTATTGCATCCTGAATAATAATTCTTTGCCCCAAAGCCAATTCAGTCCGAGTTTGTATTAATTCCATAATTTTCTGTCCCTAAACCAGTCTTGTCCAGACGAGCAGTCTTGTAAAGGCGCGTCTATTTGTCTGTGGATCCAAAAATCCGCTACATATCAAGTTTCTTCTGCCCACCACCATTGGCTCTATTGCCTCCTGAATAATAATTCTTTGCCCCAAGCCCAATTCAGTCCGTGTCCCTATTAAATTCAGCATTTGCTCTGTCATCCTGCTCTGAAAATCTGAAAAAAACCTGTGAGCCTGTTCTGAAAAATCTATGTTTACTTGCTATTGATCCTGCCTTCCAGAATTTATTCCACTCAAGCCATGTGTCTGTGTACTTTCGAATTTTGACGAATGAAATTGCTTTTCGATGTCAGCACGTGACTTCGCAAGTTCATCCCTTTGTTTTTTTTCATCATCGGTATAATTAGATCCAATGAGTTTTTCAATGCAGCTTGCTATATGAGTATCTTCAGGGGAAAGTATTTTATACTTGGCCCTGCAAATAGGGCAATCCTTTTGGTTCCGCTACCATTGGAGGATACAAGTTTTGCAGAATAGATGCGTGCATGACAGTTTAACCGGCTTAATAAATACCTCACTGCAAATACTACAAGACAGACAGGAATTTAACATGGCAAGTTGTCCCTTCTTTAAAATATCAAGTTTCTTCCGGCTCATCACTCTTTCTTTTTCTTTTGACCAAGATTTTTCTGCTGGCTTTTTCATGTGTATGTTAAGTCTCGGTTTTGGATGGTGCTTTTTATCTTTACCTCTATTTACTTCCATTTTGATGTTGTTATAACAACATCATATTGTAAGATAAATGACGTCATTGGTAATAACTTCATATGGTTTTAAATATGGTGATTATCGTTTCAATGTGACGTCATTTATCTTACATTATGATGTTGTTATAACCTACAATATATGACGTAATTCGTCATCTTGTTTGTTAAGATGCAGTTTTTGCCAAAATTTTTATTTAATTTCATATATTATGTTTTTTAATTACAAAAGACACTAAATACCACAGCTTCCTTTTAATTTGGCCTATACACAGTTCCCTTTTACGGTCTATTTGACCAGTAGCAGTGAAGACAAACAAAGAAAAGAAGCCTGCTCTGAAAATTTGAAAACGTTCTGTGAGCCTGCTCTAAAAAATCTATGTTTCTTTTCTCTCAATAAATGCCTACCAGAGTTTATTCAACTCAAGTCATTTGTCGTTGTAATTTCAAATGTTCGCGAAAGGAATTGCTTTTCGATGTCATTGCGTGACTTGGCAAGCTCATCTCTTTGATTTTTTTATCATCAGTATAAGTAGATCCAATAAGTTTTTCAATGCAGCTTGCTAAAACAGTAATTTCATGCGAAACTGTTTTAAAGTTGTCCCTGCAAAACGGGAAATATGGGTTTTGTTCCCATTAAAGGATACAAGTTTTCCAGAATGTATGCATTCTGGAAACATCGGATAAAATTGACAGAATCTAAGTGTCAGAGTGAATAATTTGTTTTATCAACATCCTTTGTCAGATACATCAAATAAAATTGACAAAATCTAAATTTCAGAATATGCTTTAACAACATCCTTTATCGGATATGTCGGAAAAAATTGGCAAAATCTAAGTATCAGAGTGATTAAATTCTATATCAGCAACCCTTTGTCGAATACATGGGATAAAATTGAAAAAATCTAAGCGTCAGAGTGAATAAATTTTTTTATACCAACATCTATTGTCAGATGCGTCGAATATAATTGACAAAATCTAAGTATCAGAGTGAATAAATGCTTTATCAGTATCATTTGTTGAATATATCGGATAAAAGTGACAAAATCTAAGTACCAGAGTGAATAAATGCATTATCAACATCATTTGTCGGATATATCAGTTAAAATTGACATGTCGGATAAAATTGTCAAAATCTAAGTGTAAGAGTGAATAAATTTTTTTTCTCAACATCTTTGGTCAGATTCATGGAATATAATTGAAAAAATCTAAGTATTGGGTTCAATGATTTTTTTATCAGCATCGTCTGTCAGATACATCGGATAAAATTGACAAAATCTAAGTATCATACTGAATAAATGCTTTATCAACATCATTTGTTGGATATTTCGGACAAAATTTTTTTATCAAGGAAATATCTTAATGTGTTTAAGGTATAATACGAATGGCTTGCAAAAAAAACACGAAAATACTATCAGAATGAATAAATTCTTTATCAACAGACGTTGTTGAATACGTCATTATGAAAAAAAATTGTAAGTAGGTAAGTAAGTAACCAATTCTTTCTTGAATTCACATCTTGGATACACAATAAAGAAATTTAATTCAGGAAATTATGAAAAAAAACTGAACAAATTCTTTAATAACATTCATTATCGATTGATGTCGCTTCCTAGACAGACAATAAAGCAATTTCACAAAATCTAAGTATAGGAGTGATTAAATTCTATATCAACATTCATTTCTCGGATACATAGGAAAAAGTTGACAAAATCTATGTGTTAGTGAATAAATTGTTTTTATCAACATCTTTTGTCAGATACATCGGATAAAATTGACAGAATCTAAATGTCAGAGTGAATAATTTTTTTTTATCAACATCCTTGGTCAGATACATCAAATAAAATTGACAGAATCTAAATTTCAGAATGAATAAATTCTTTAACAGCATCCTTTATCAGATATGTCGGATAAAATTGACAAAATCTAAGTATCAGAGTGACTAAATTCTATATCAACATCCTTTTCTCAGACACATAGGATAAAATTGAAAAATTCTAAGTGTTAGAGGGAATAAACTTTTTTTTATCAACATCCTTTGCCATATACATCGGATAAAATTGACAAAATCTAAGTATCAGAGTGAATAAATTCATTATCAACATCCTTTGTCGGATGTGTCGGATAAAATTGACAAAATCTGACTATCAGAGTGAATAATTTTTTTTAACAACATCCTTTTCCAGATACATCGAATAAAATTGATAAAATATAAGTGTCAGAGTGAATAAATATTTTTTATCAACATCCTTTGTCAAATACATCAAATAAAATTGACAAAATCTAAATTTCAGAGGAATAAATGCTTTAACAACATCCTTTATCGGATATGTCGGATAAAATTGACAAAATCTAAGCATCAGAGTGACTAAATTCTATATCCACATCCTTTTCTCGGATACATAGCATAAAATTGACAGAATCTAATTGTCAGAGTGAATAATTTTTTTTTATCAACATCCTTTGTCAGATACATCAAATAAAATTGACAAAATCTAAATTTCAGACTGAATAAATTCATTATCAACATCCTTTGTTGGATATGTCGGATAAAATTGACAGAATCTAAGTATCAGAGTGAATAATTTTTTTTATGAACATCCTTTGCCAGATACATTGAATAAAATTGATAAAATACAAGTGTCAGAGTGAATATTTTTTTTTATCAACATCCTTTGTCAGATACATCAAATAAAATTGACAAAATCTAAGTATCAGAGTGAATAATTTTTTTTCTCAACATCCTTTGCCAGATACATCGGATAAAAATTGATAAAATATAAGTGCCAGAGTGAACAACCTTTTTTTTATCAACATTTTTTGTCAGATACATCGAATAAAAATTGACAAAATCTAAATATCAGAATCAATAAATGCTTTAACAACATCCTTTATCGAATATGTCGGATAAAATTGACAAAATCTAAGTGATAGAGTGAATATTTTTCTTTATCAACATCCTTTGCCAGTAACATCGGATAAAATTGACAAAATCTAAGTGTCAGAGTGAATAAATTCATTATCAACATCCGTTGTCGGATAAAGTTAATAAAATATAAGTATCAGAGTGATTAAATTCCATATCAACATCATTTTCTCGGATACATGGGATAAAGTTGACAAAATCTAAGAATCAGAGTGAATAAATTCTTTATCAACATCCTTTAAATGCATTATCAACATGATTTGTCGGCTATATCCGATAAAATTGACAAAATCTAAGTATCAAATTAAATAATTGCTATATCATCTCCCTTTTTTAACGTACATGGGATAAAATTGACAAAATCGAATTATCAGACCGAATATCTTATATATCAACACGCTTTTCTCGAGTACATTAGATATAATTAACAAAATTTATGTTTCAGAGAGAATGGTATATTTTTTTCAACATCTATTATCAGTTACAACAATTGTAATTAACAAAATCTAAATATCAGAGTGAATAAATGCTTTTTCAGCATCCTTTGTCGGATATGTTGAATAACATTGACAAAATCTAAATTCATTATCAACATCCTTTGTCGGATATGTCGGATAAAACTGACAGAATCTAAGTATCAGAGTGATTAAATTCCATATCAATATCCCTTTCTTGGATAGATGGGATAAAATTGACAAAATCTAAGTTTTAGAGAGAATAAAGGCTTTATCAACATCCTTGAAAATGCATTGTCAACATCATTTTTCGACTATATCAGATAAAATTGACAAAATCGAAGTCTCAGATTAATTAAATTTTATATCAACATCCCTTTCTGGAATACTTGGGATAAACTTGACAAAATCTATGTATCGGAGGTATTACATTCCATATCAACATCCCTTTCTCAGATACATGGGATAAAATCGACAAAATCTAAGTATCAGAGTGAATAAATGCTTTATCAATATCTCTTAAATGCATTATCAACATCACATGTCAGATACATCGGATAAAATTGACAAAATCTAAGTACCAGAAAGAATAAATTCGTTTTCAATGTTTTTATCGGATACATCAGATAACAGTCATAAAATCCAAGTTCTATTCATTTTGACTTCATGCTTCGTTACGTTGAATTTAGGTTAGACCGGTTATAGATGTCAGCAGTGCCACTGGGAAAGCACCTCAGAAATATCAAAACCATAGGTAAGGTTAGGTTAGCTTACGTGCGCGCTTAAGGCTAACTTAAGGTTAGCTTAAGGTTAGGTTAGGCCCCTGTTAGATTACTGAAAATTTCAAATAAAATCAGACTGAAATAAAATCATGAATGTCCTTTCTAGAGGCTGTAGTTTGTGAGTAGTGTGGGGAGGGACAGTTAAAAGTACAACATCATTATTTTTTGCTAGATCAAGCAATTCAATGATGTATCCGCTGATCTGGTCGTCTATTTTCAGAAATACAGGTGACTCTTTGGAGGTTTTGACCTGATTGATAAAGTGCAGCAAGTAGAGGAAAGAATGAGAGGTAGTCATCCAGCCAGAAGTATTTTTTGAGACGATCATGATGGTTCCTGGTAAAGCTCCCTTGAGTAAAATTTTCGGACACTGTTTTCCTGGGAAAATAAGTAGAGGAGGTACTGTGTTCCCAATGCATTACACCAACACACCAGCACAAATCGTGGTCAACTGACCTCTTTCTGCTGACGTGACCTTCCCTACTTACTTCTGGCTTCGCTGTGCAATGATCTTACCAGGCTTGTGGATGTTTTCAGACCCGATTTGTCAACATTCCAAGTGTCTTGTGGTCTGAGCATATGATTATCTAGACCTCGCTCCAGGTTGTTAAAGAAAGCTCCCACTCTGCGACGGTTGAAAGCAGTTGCCTGTCATATGCTTGTACCTTCTAGCGTTCTTATTGATAGAGTTATAAGAAGTTCTATAAAACAACGGTACCAATCTTTACCTGCAATTCCTCCAATGTCTCCTCTATCTTAGCATTTCCAGTTATCCGGTACTTTTATAATATTAATAATGGCATAACTGTATGCAAATTTACGTACAACTAGGGCAGTACAGTCGAAATGCATATCGGCTATCGTTTCTTCATCTTCTTTTTAACAGCAAGTGGGCTTTTCAGTAAAACTATTTAGCCCTTTTCCTTTTGCTTCACTCTGTGGGCTACAGAGCTACTGGCTTGATTGCCTCATATTTATTAGATATATTCAGATATCTTTCAGCAGATCTTTCGACTCTAGGAGTTCAAATATAAGATGATAAATGTCGATTTCTATGCTCTGTGCGCAGGCATAGTTGGCTAGGCTCTTGGCTGATAGTGGGATTTTGTGGTGTTTGAAGTATTTTAACAGTTTACAAAGCAAGGTATGTTGTGCAGACGTCAGCATATTACATTCAAATAGGCAATGGTCAATTGTTTCATTATTCATATTACAATGCCTGCAAAGAGGGGACAGGGGAATTGAACCACTTGAATTAGAAAGCTTATATGATAATGCAAGGAAATTTAGTCCATTTGTTCAAGAACGAATTCCATGATAAATTTTAGAAAGATACTTATTGGGAAAGGGGGAAAGGATGGGATTAATCTTATTAAAATTAATATCTGATAGCCTCCATCGGTAAATATCTCTAATTGGGATTGGTCTCCCACTTGGCTGGTAAATATTTATAGCATTTTTTGCTATTTCATCAACCTGATGATTACCACTTATGCCAGAGTGGCTAGGAATGTACTGAAAGTAAGTTTTTATGCCGCTTGAAGCAAGATTATCAATAATACTGAGACAATGATAAGTGTCAATGTCCAACTTATATTGAGGAGCTGAGGCCAGCAACTCAAGGCTTGATAAAGAGTCAGAATAGATGATAATATTATTTAAATTAGCAATCAAAGGCTGGTTTTGCTTAAGGTGTTCTAATACCATGATTATGGCATTTACTCAGCAGACATTATAGATAAATTATTAAATAATGTCTCTCCCATTGCAATTTTCAGGTGAGGAAGGAAAACACCACTTACAACCTTCTCATTCATTTTTTACCCATCCACAAATATTTGGAAGTGATTTTTATAGGTCATTGAATTAAGTTCTGCAAATTTTTTCTGGACAAAAGCAATGGGGGTTAAATCTTTATTCCATTTTGAAAATTCAGTATTTATTATGGGAAATGACCAATTCCATGGAGGGGATTGGGGGAAAGTAGGTGCAATAGACTTTGCTGGTACAGGGAACTTCTTTTGAATATTGGCATACTCATCTGCAATACCTCTATACATGGCTGGATTTCTTAACCAATTATGTAATGTGTGTGAGCTATTTGATTCAATTTTTGTAAGATGTTTTATCAAGAGAAAGCTACGTCTCTCCCTTATTGTTGTTAATCCACTCTCCATAAGCAGAAACTTGGTGCTTGTGGGTTTCCTAAGACCAAATATGAGACGTATTATATCATTTTGTGTTGTTTCAATTTTTTACATCTAGGTCTTTGCACATGCACCATAGACAATGAGCCCATAGTCAATATGGGGTCTTATATGTTATTTATAAAACTGGAGTAAGGTTTTCTCCTTACAACCCCAGGGTGTGGAAAGAAGTCTTTTTAGTATATTTGCTTTTCTATAACATTTTTTTATTGTGTTTGAAATGTGGAGGTGGAAATTAAGTTTTTGGTCAAGCATGAGACCTAGATAATTAATATTATTATCTTCTGGAATAGTTGTTTTATTTAGAGTTAGTTTTGCATTAACATGGTTTCGCTTCCGGTGAAATTGGATTATTTTTGACTTGGTGGGTGCAATGGGTAAATCTGAATGTTGAAAGAATTTTTCAAACTGGAAAAGTGACTTTTGTAGATTTGACTGTGCTATCTGAAAGGTGTTGCCAGATGACCATAGCACCAGATCATCAGCATATTGTAGATTCGTGTGGGGTAGGTTCATGTCCCAGAGATATAGGGTAAAAAGGAGGCAACTGAGGACTGCTCCCTGAGGTAGGCCTTTGGATATTGTCTTTTGGGGTGAAGAGGCTTAACCAACACAAACAATGAAACTTCGCACTTATATGAAGGATTTAATAAAGGATACTAGCTTGGGAGGTACTCCAATGTTTGCAAGTTTATTTAAAAGGATTTGGTGGTTCACATTGTCATAAGCTCCTTCAAAATCTAGGAAAGCTGCCACTAGGATATTATTCTTTGAGAAAGATTCATTTATTACATTTGTTAGCAAAATGAAAGCATCTGTTGAGGAGTGGTATTTCCTGAATCCAGTTTGAGTGTGTGGGATCATGTTATTTTTCTCAACAAACCAGAGGAGTCTGTGATAAATCATTTTCTCCATTATTTTCCCCATCACAGGTGTAATCATTATGGGCCTATAAGACTCAGGGTTATCTTTTGGTTTATTTTTCTTTAGGATTGGTAGGAGGGACGAACATTTCCATATATTGGGGAACCTAGAAGATGCCCAAGCGTGATTATAACAATTTTGAAGCGAGTTTGTATGAAGGTGTGAGATTCTTTATCCATGTAGGGTGTATATTGTCATAGCTACTGCTAGTTTTGGACCTAATATGATGTATTGCATTATTCAATTCCTGGATTGAAAATGGATTAGTTATGTACTCGGATCCTGGGCGTGGTTGGTAACTTGGGTTCATAGGAATTGTGGACAGTTTGCTTTGATTATTAGATGTTAGCTTATTAACAAAAAGAGTTGCAAATAGGTTAGCCTTTTCATTATCATTGTCATAATGGGTATTATTATGTATAAGCTCATACAGGAGTGGGTTGGGAGAAGTCTTTTTCCCACATATGTGGCTTATGACTTTATGTATAATTGGCTCAGTTGTTTCTCTGGAGAGATTATTTGCAAAATTATTCCAGTATTTATATTTAGCATCTATTAAAGTCCTTTTTAGATTAGATTCTGCTTGTAATTTTTTTAAATATGTAGTAGGTGTTGGTTTTTTTATGAATTCTGTCCTAGCTGCCTTTTTTATCTTCCATTTATTTAGGCACTCATTTGTCCACCATGCTTTAGGAATTTGTTTAGGGAATGTTTTCTTAGGTGTTGTCCTGGGGATAGCATGATTAGCTGTATTTATTAGTAAAGATGTCAACGCTTCAGCATGTGTGTCAACTGTTGTGTTAGAAATGCATGAACTTTGGGTGAAACTTGTAATTTCATCATTTACCTTATTTTGGAAAATAGACCAATTTGCTTTAGTGTTGATATATTTGGATGTATGAGATAAAGTTTCAGAAGGTTCATATATTGAGCAAACTATAGCAAAGTGGTCTGTACATAGACTATCAATTTTATTTATGTAAATTTTGTTCAAAAAATTTTAAGACACAATTTGTAGGTCAATTGTGGAGAAAGTGCCACTTTTGGGGTTGAAATAAGTATTCAGGTTTGGAGGGGTAGCAACAACTAATTCATTATTATTTGAAGTCATATGCTCAATAAATTTACCAGCTTTATTTGCTGGTTTATTCCCCCACAAAAGGCTGTGGGCATTGAAATCACCACAAATAATGATATTTTTTAACATATTAGAATTATTTATATAATTAAAGAAATCCTTGGCATCTGTAGTTTGGCCATTAGGGTTATAAAAGCTTATTATGTAGGTTTTTAAATTATTCAGCCAAACACTTATACCAATTACATCAACATCATTTTCAAAATCTGGAAAATTGATGCCACAAAATTTTATATTATTATTAACTAATAAAGCTACACCACCTCCTTTTCTCTCTGAAGATCTATCCTTTCTCAGGATAGTATATCCCAGAGACTTAATTTGTTGATTTTGGGTTAAATGAGTTTCCTGGAGGCAAGCAATATTAATTGAATTGTTATTCATAAATTATATTAGTTCATTTAGCTTATTTTCTGTGAGTGATCTTACATTCCATTGGAGTATTGATAAATGTTGTGTTGTTGATTTATTCTTCATATGACTGTGTATCAATGTTCAGCTTTGTTAAGAGTAAAGCAAGATCTTTTTTTGCTTGAATGAGCATATCATCTGAGATGTAGATTTTTGCCAATGCTGCAATAATTTTTGTTTTCTGTAATTGATGTATGTTCGTGGCCTGCACTGCATTACAGTTTAAAATGAATAAGCATATATTTGGGGATTGTATTTTAGGTAGTGCATCCTGTTTGTTGGTAAGGGATTGATTCCTGGTAGTGTTTCTGGTTTGTTTCTTCTTGGGAGGGAGGGCCAGGCTGGCCTCATCTCACCGGACAAGGAGGCTTGTTGGCTTGGTGATTCCGTCTGATAGGGATTTGAGCTAGGGGGCTTAGCAGATGGGGTTTGATCTGGGGGGCGTGAGGCATTGGGGGCATTTGACTTGGGGGTTTTGGTTGGTTTCATTACAGGCTTTATTTGGTATTGTTGGGCAGCATTTGCTTCCATTGCTGCAAAGGGGTATGGGATGGCTTTCTCTGTTGATATTTGGAGTGTTAGAGCTCTTTTCTTGTATGCAGGGCATAATGATTTATTTGTAGATTCATGTGGGCCTTTGCAATTGATGCATGTAGGCTGAGTCTTGTTACAAGTTGTCAGCTCTTTAGGATGGAAAGATTTACAATTACTACACTCTTGGAGAATTTCATTGCATTTGTTTGTTGTGTGTCCCAGTTTGAAACACTTCTGACACTGAATAGGCTTAGGTTTGTATTACTTGTGTGGTTTGATTTGCCCAAATAGGAATAATTTTTCTGGGATATCAATTTTATCCTTCAGTGTGAATAAGAAGGATCTACTAGTTTTTAGGCCATTAGAGTTGGGTTTTCCAAGTTGGATAATATCCTCAACTGGGATTGTGTTTCCAGCCCTATCTGAAAGGCCTTCTTTTAACTCCTGAGTAGATATCTCTGGGGGAACATTGTAAACTACAATTTTTGTTGGTGATTGTTTAGGGTTCCAATTAGATGCAATAATTGGGTTATTCAGAAGGGATTTAAGGTTAATTATTGTATCTGCTGATTTCTGATCTTCTACAGCTATTAGCAGAGATCCATCACGGTTAATGTTAAGAGAAAACATTGATTTTAGCAATTTAAAAATTGCAACTCTTATTGCAGTGATTATTTTTATTTCAAAGGGGGTAGTGGGAGTAATTTTAAGGTAAATTCCCAAGTTTTTGGAGGGAGGATCTTGGGCAGGGAGAGGGAAAATGCTTTTAATTGTGGAGATTTTTTTCCTTTTTTTAGAACTTCTAGAGAGGACCTCTTGAAACCCATTATCATCATTTATGGTTACATTAGCCCCTACACTTATCATTGTCCTAGTCTCCGAATTGGAGCTATCATTAGAACTTTGAGAGAGGGTGCTTGACCAGCCAGGATGGGTATCTTTCACTATGACACTTTCACTGGAATTTGATTTGGGATCCGGGGGGACTTTTTTTTTTGGAGGATTTCTAATCATTGCCTATTGGAAAAAGCTTTAAACACAAAAATAAAACCAAAACAAGAAGGGAAAATAGATGATATCAAACCGTCTGCACTATACTATGGGGAGGATAAACACCACAGTATAGCCCTGAGGATGACTTGAGCAGAATTGGTTTAGTACAACTGCTGATTAGAAGAGATAATAATCACAAGAAAATATATTTCGATTTTCTTTAGCCTCGTTTTCAAGGACCGGTCGTTTTCAAGTTAATTTTTAGTCCTTTTTCTTGTTCTTCTGTAAATATCTATCATGTTTTGTAACAGGGTGTAAGGAAACTCAGGTCCAATCTTTGTAAAGGGATATTCGGCTTCTCAACTTGTTTCATGTAGTCTTGTGGCGTTCCTTTACGGATACCCATGGCACTTACAGAGAACCCAACTGACTTTTTGTCGACTAAGACAGAAAAACTGCTGTTTTCTTTTCTGCTGGATCCCAGCCGCCTTTCTTTCTTTTCTCTTCTGTTTTACTTTAAAGTATTTTATCTGGAATGAAATTTAACAGGAAAAAATAGAATTTCAGTTCACTTATTGGTCTGACAAGGTTAAACAACGCCAGGACTAATCAAGTTGTGAGCTTGCCTTCAACCTTAAAATATGCTTATAACACGGCTTTTACAAGCATATCCCACTTTGGACACCTTGGTACGGTATGCCGAACCTACTCCGAGTATTGTGGCCAAAGGTGGTAGCTCGCCATCCCGTGGAATAAAAAAATACTTACAGCAAACCAGTGAAGATGGTACGTCTCGGAAGCAGCCAAAAGACAGGCAAATAATAAGAGAATACAATGTGACTTTACGGCTTTTCTAGTATTCGTAATTAGACGTTGGCCTTGAGACAAAAATTGAGCAAAATTCCAAATTTAATCACTATGAAACGTGATCCAACTTAATATTCTTGGTAAAAGTATTAATCAAGGTCAGACATTTTAAAAACATACACTGCCATCCGTCATAGCTTTTATAATCCACCAAAAGTCCCCATAGGGGTTTAAATTGAGATTATTTGCTTTCGCTAAACGTGGGCCAGTCTCCCCTATACCAATTTTTATATTCAATTTTTCCCAACTTTAAACTTTTGGATTGAATTCATAAAACAAGAAGCTGTTATCTAACCGTAATGTGATTTGCGTCAAATCGCTTTTATGGTGTTTGTGTTTCCTGGAAATTGTAAATAGGATAGTGGGTTTATTATATCATAGTATTGCGGAAAAAATTAGAACATGGAAAATACTAAAGGCCGAGTTTTAGTGACACTTAGCACGCCTCAAATTGACAAGAAATAAATGCGTCGAATTGCAAAATTGGGAGACACCTACCATTTTAGTTTAGACATCAGTCACATTGGAGCATCAAGTGCCTTATTACATGTTTGGTTTTCTGGGATTAACCATAACTGCTTAATCTAAAACTGATTTTTTACCGATGAAGATGCCTACGCTAATTTAATCAAAAACATTTAGGTGCAGTTTTTGCTAGCTTTCGCAAATGAAATTGTTTTTCTAAAATGGCAGTAAAACGCCTTGAATCCATGTATCTTTCCTTTGAGGACAGAAAAATCCTTATATTCAGTCATCTAGGTCCTGATAACTTGAAGTACAAGTTATCTAATCTTTCTCGTATGCTTTTTACCAATTTTGAAGTCTAATAGAGTTAAGGTTTTTTCTATAATACATTTTATCTGGCTTACGATGAAAAATAGTTGTTTTAATGAAAAAACTCAAGGCTATAGAAAATATTGCCAAAAAATATTTTTTATCTATAAAACGTTACTTTGTTTCTACTTTATCCGTAAGACGGTAAATGAAAACGAAACTTGTATTGTAAAATACTTTAATTGTAAAAAGAACCTGCGTCTGAAGGACTCAGCATTAGTGACATCTATTTTCGTTAGTCAAATTGTTTTGTCCCCGCTGCACCTCTTAAATCGTTTCTTCAGTGCTTGGGTGTATTTAAAGAAATCAGAGGGAATTTTGACATTTATTTTTTAGTTAAGTATTGCAACTACTAATAAAGTGTGATTGTAAAATCAGCCATGTTCAGCTGGATATCTGGTGATGAAAGCCGGCGAAAGCACCCGGAAGTTTTTGAAACTGTGGCTGAAGGCTTAAAGTCTGTCTACAAGCAAAAGATCCTTCCATTGGAACAGCAGTATTTTTTTCATGAATTCCATTCCCCTGCCTTAGATGATCCAGATTTTGATGCGAAACCCATGATTTTATTAGTTGGTCAATATTCCACTGGGAAAACAACTTTTATTAGGTAAACTGTTTTTTAATTGCAGGGTAGGCTAGTCTGGGGATTTTAGGCTACCCTTAGGCCCTAGACCTTCTACTTAGATAGTGCTTTGGCTAATCTCATTTTGGTTAAAATGTATATTTTATAATTATAGACATTAGGTTCCTAATTTTGTATATGATGTGCCTAGATAGGGGATACCACCAGATGGCTAATTTGACAGTGTATATATATACAAATCTTTAAATTAGCCAACTGGCCAACCAGTATTTTAAGCCAAGGAGTCCAGCTGGACATAAGGAACCTTATTAAGAAAACAATTCTTACTCTATAATATGCAGAATGATCCTAGGGTAAGACACCCAGTAGTTGGCCACCTGCCTATTCTTGGACAGAATCTTTGATAGGAATGAATCATCATCCTATTCCTGGACAAAAGTCTCTAATTCCGGTCACCTGCGATGCATTAATCATTTCAAAAACTTTTTGACATTTAAACTACTCTAATTACTGTATTATACCACCTAGAAACTTAATTTTTGTATAAAAAAATTTCTGAAGAATTTCTGAACAAGTAGGTTATTAATTCAAATAGTTTTGCTTGTACAGCGCTTTGTATTTTTAAATTTACTAAGAAGTGTCAAATCTTCTTATAGACGGACATATAGGAATCGCTCATGTATATAGTTATTATGCAATATTGCTTTGTTCCATTCATTGATTTCCTGTTATCGGCTTTTGTCAACCATCATGAGATGGGTTTTCATCTGCTTGTTGCTAGGCCTATAGGCAGAACCTGCTAATTCATGATTTGGCAAATTCATAATTCATGATGGCAAACAAAACATTAAATTGTAAAAGGCTTATTAATATAAGAAATTTGTTATTTAAATTTGATTTTCAGAGAAGATAATAATTAAGATTGGAATTATTGAGAAAAGTGATTATCCTTGTTATTCAATGTGGGCAGGTGCAGATCAAGGATTTTTTTTTGGGATGGGGGGGGAAATAGGTGGATTCTATAAAAAAAATTACGGGGCGCAACATAGGTTGATCTGATAAACTTGCATCAGGAGTAAGTTTAATTAACGCAAACTTGAGTTAATGAAGTAAATTATGCTCTTTAAGAATATAGTGATCATTTTTGTTGGAAATTAATTCTTTCCCCCCCCACTAGAGATACCACTTATGGGTATATATTTGCACAGTCGGGGGGTAGGGGTAATTTTATTTCTGATGCAAATGACAGGTAAGTTTAAACTTTCCCTCCACCCCCCGAATGTGCAAATATCTACCCTGAATTGGTATATATAGGGGTGGGGGCTAAAATTCATTCCCAACAAAAATGGTTAAATATATACCAAATCATATTATTGAGTTAGGAATAAAGTGAATACACCATTTTATGCCTTTTTTTTAGGCTTATTACAAATTTAATAAGCTTTTCCTTCGGAATTTATTTACAGCCCCCCCCCCCCTATATAGCTACTTGAATGTCTTACAGTACTCACTAGGGGGGGGGGGCAAATTTTTCCTCTGTTGTACATAAGAGGTACGTTTAAACAGAAGTTTAATATAAATATTCAGATTGTAATTATTGAGAAAAGTGTTTTTCCTTGTTATTCAATGAGGCCAGGTGCGGATCAAGGATTTTGTTTTTTTGGGGGGGGGGGGAATAGGTGGATCCAATAAAAAATTTAGGGGGTGCAAAATAGGTTGATCCGATAAACTTGCATCAGGAGTAAGTTTAATTAACGCAAACTTGAGTAAATTAAGTAAATTACACTACTTTAGGCTACACTAGGGGGGTGTGTGCCCCTTTGCCCCCTCCCCGCTGGATCTGCTACTGAATGAGGGGAACTTGTAGTCCCCTGTAAAATGTTTTCAACTATACAAGATTCCAATGTTGCACTTTTCATATTGATCTGACACTATTTTTGATGTGCTTTAGTCTTTTTTTAGAAATTACCATAAACTTCTTTTTGGAATAAACTTACTTTTAAGACGAACAAAAATAATAGTTAACATTCCTGAATCAATGTCCCATGGCAACTTTTTCTTAATAGTATTTTTTTTTTTAAATGTTTGTAACTTTTGGTTACTATGGGCTGTTGTTTGTTCTTTACTAGGTTACACCTACCTCTGCAACCATGACAGTGGTGGATCCAGAGGGGGGGGGAGGGGTTCACCCCCTAGTCAGTACCTCACTCTTTAAGCCAAAGATTTTTTTAGTACTTCCATAAGAGCTATTTATTCTAAATAACGGCCTTTGTGATTAAGGGGTCATTTTTAAAGAACTGGAACAAAATTCGAACTTTAGCTTAAAGAGCAAGGTATTGACTAGTAGGCAAGCCCCCTAATATACATATTAAAAATATATGAATGTAGAAGTTTGTTAAGTAAGTTAATTTGTAAGCTACATATCTTTATTACTAATAACAACGTTTGTAAATAAAATTAAGTTTCAAGAAAGCCATTTAACCAAATAAAAGTAAAATTAATATGCAAATTTTGTTTTAATTATTCATGTACGGTGACCCAAAATCAAAAGCTGCATCAATTCAAAAACGTTCAAAAATTAAATAAAAAAACAAGTTTTTTTTAACTGAAAGTAAGGAACAATGTTAAAACTTAAACAGAAATTATTCCATATATGAAAGGGGCTGTCCCCTCCTCAACGCCTCGTTCTTTACACTAAAGTTTGACTTTCACACAACTCTTATTTTTGTTAAACAATAAAAAATTCGTTAATCCCCCTCTTTGTCAGCAGCTACACCCAAAATATGCTTGTTTTGCTTTGTTTTTTTTTGCTTTGGCATTCTTCAAGACAAATATTGAGCTTTCTACTGTGAAAAGGCACCTTTTATTATTTCTTTGCTTTCAATTTTGTATATACGTGACTGAAATATAGCCCCTTATAGAAAAGAATACTCTGTAATCCTTCGTCCTGATGTCTTAATTTAGCTTAAATTCATTTTTATTATCGGAATTCAATCAAAATTAAGTGCACATGCTCCATCAATATTGGTATGTCACTTCAATACATGACAAGTCTCACATCAATTTTTCTAAACAGCAAAAATAAAGAAAAAAAGGAATCAATATGCAACTTCTCAAACGAAAACAGCTGTCAAATGCAATTAAGAAATCCCTTCTCGTTTCAAAGGATTTGCATAACCCACTTTCCGAAGTTTGTACGGCAACAAATGGCCATCTTTGAAAGTATTAGCCTATTAAAGATTTTGAGGATTCTATGGAGAGGGGCATAGTCTTGTCAACTTGTAGAAACATTGTTACTGTTGCATTATGTTGGCACTGCTAAAGAAATCAAGTTTGGTTCATGCTAATGAAATGAAATAAAATAGGATGAATATGCAATAATTTGTAAACAAATTTGGGCTATATATTTCGGCTCAACGGAATTGTTGTTGTCATTTTAATGACAAAAAATATCATTTTAATAGCGGGGAACTTGATTTTAATTACCGAGTAATGGAAAATTTTCTGTGGGAGCAAATTTGTACTAGGGGGCTGGTTATTTGTGGGGAAACTTCCATAAAGGATGGAATTTCTGTTTTTTTTCTGGGGGAGGTGGGTTAAACAAAAAAAACAAAAACTTTTTTTTTTTTTAACAATTTTGAAGTTTTTGCCGCAATATCAGCATTAAGTGTTTTCAGCTATGGGTTCCAATCCCGGGCTGTGGCTCTCGATCTAAAACCTATTTTGTAAAAGGCTTGATTTACTATGCAGATACAAGCCCTACTTGAGCCTGAAAACAAAGCTAAAACCAATTTTGGCTCAAGTCAGACAAACATTTCGTTTTTGGGAGGGGAGGGGTGTTCAAATCCCCCCCCCCTGGGTGCCGCCTGGTAGCATGAAAAAAATTTGCTAGTGTAAAATAAAACCCCTAAACGAAAAACTGCAAAAAAGGCTATGTCACAGTGAACATTATAGATAAAACAATGCACGGCGTTGGTTTCTCGTGGCATTACAATATTTAAACGATTGTTTTTTGGTGTTTAAAGGGGGGAAGGTACCTAGGTCAGGTCATGTATTTAACGTAAGTTTTTATTGTTTTAAAAAATAAAGTTGTGAAACAGATTCAAACTTTAGCGTCAAGAGCGAGGCATTGAGAATGGGACAGCTCCTTTCATATACAGAATCATATCTGTTCGTTTTAAGTTTTAATGTTGCTCCTTACTTTCAGGTTAAATTTTTTTTTATTTAATTTCTGAACGTTTTTAAATTAATGCAGCTTAGATTTTGGCTCACCGTACATGAATAATTAAAACGAAATTTGCATATTAATTTTACTTTTTTGGCTAAATGGCTTTCTCGAAATTTTCTTCTGACGTAACTTACGAATTAACTTACGTAACGAACTTGATGGCTCGACTTCGTCAGCAATGAGAAGCTGCTGCAGCTCACCAAGCAGTCTCGGTTTTCGACCCAAGCAGCTGAGCGAACATTACGATGGTTCGGACACCTACTTCGAATGCCTCCACACATACCTGCGAAAACGATCCACGACTTCGACCCTGTCAAAGCCGGTTGGAAGCAACCTCGCGGCCGACCGAAAAAACGATGGTCTGACAGCCTGTCCGAGTTCCTGACGATGGCAAATATCAGGTTGAGCGATGTGCAAACGCTTGCCATGGACCGAAGTGGATGGAGGAGGCAGACGTCACTCTCTATGCCGAGCAGCGCCCGGCAGAAGACATAAGTCAAAGTAAGTCAAGGACATCAAAATGAAAAGATGAGAAAGAAGCTAGTAATCCTAATCTAAGCAGGCCCCTAAAAAACTAAGAAAAGCTAGCACTAGTTCCTTAACCTATTCATCTTAATAAATAAATTTTGCAAAGAATAGTATTTCCTACAATATTGTTCTTAACTTGTTTTTCAATTTCCTGATAGAAATGTTTGGCTATATCTAAAACATTTATAGTTGTGACAAAACAAAAGAGTGTATTTTCACTTTCCAAAAATGAGGGAGGTATGATATGAAAAACATCTCCAGCATATCTTTGTCTACTAGTTGCATTCTTTGCTAAGGTATATTTAATTATGAGAGACCAGCAATCATTGGGAAAAATTTGTTATTGTACCTCTATTTCAAAGGTTGCTGAGCATAAGTTCAGGTACTTTATGCCATATTCAAGCCACATTATCCAGTTTCTAATTGCAATTTGATGAATTTTTCTTATTTATCCAAAATTAAACTTTATTTTGTTTCTGCAAATTTGAAAATATGAGCCTTTTCTTTTTGGACATGAAAATATTTTCTTCAGCACATTTTACATCATTTTTACAAGTTTCTTGATTCATTACAGAGAGTAAGTCCCAGCAAAAGATAGTCAATATACTTTTAAGTTTGAGATATGCTAGTATGCACATTACAGAATTTATTAATGGCTCCTTGCTTAGATATTGAAATATAGTCTTGACAGAGTCAAGCTTACTTTGAATAGTAAAAAAAAGTGACCTTGTGCTGTTTTGTTTTGCTTAAAACTAGTGCAAATGAATGTACTGCCTTAGCATTAAGTACCAAGAACTTTGTAAAGTTCCTAAGTATTTGGTTTGATAGTGACCTTTGTTGAAAGTTTTAAAAGTATTTATAGTTCTTATGTTAGACCCTCAATAGATTATGCCTATCCTGTATGGCATCCATGTCCAGATATCTAAAATTAAGAATATTTAAAAAAGAACTTTAACAATTATTTCTGTGTTTCCCTTTGCTGCTTATAAAGAAAGCGTGAATCAACTCTGTCTAACTTCCTTGGAAATGTGGCAAAATAATGGAATTGGACTGAAATGACTCCAATACAACATTTACCCTCCAAACATTCTTCCTCCAAAATAGTTGGTAAATTAATCTAATTTAACAAAATAGATGCCAGTAGACTCTTACTTAAAGTAAATTCTACTTTGACAGCTGAAAGAAAGCAGAGTTCCTTTCTTGAAGTGCTTTATTCAGCATTTAAAATATGACTTGACTGTCCTGTGATTTCTTTTTATCTAATTTTGCTCAGCTTTAAGTGGCATATACCATTTTGATCATTGTTGGAACTTCTTTTTTTAGTTTTTTTTTTATATCAATATGCTTATACATGCATTCTATTCTATAACTATTTTTAAGTAATCAAATGATTTCCAAATGAAACTTTTGAGAAAGTAAGTTTTTAAGATGTAAAGATTATGAAATGCATGGCAACTGTGCTTACCATTATACTCACTGGCTGAAGAAATGGCTTCTTTCTTGGATTGAGGAGCATTTCTTGAAGATTTTCTTGGAATGCCCTCTTGTCACTGAACGTTCTGGGGAGGCAAGGACTCTATTTTTGAAAATAATTTTGTGGACCATAATCATGTTGCTATGTTTCCTCTGGTATGCAAGAGTAGGAAGCTTCAAGTGATGTAAATGCTCTTCATATGACATTTGTTTGAGGCCTTCAACCATTTTGGCTGCTCTTTGTTATACTCTTTCTAGTATTTCTTTGTCCTCCTTGAAATAGGGTGATGCCAGGGGCATTCAAACTTCTAGACGCATGCAAACTAGTGCCTTGTAGAGCTTCATAAACACACTTGGGTATCTGCTGGAGATAGTTCTTTTAATCATTTCGAGAGATTGGAGGGCAAATGATGATAAAGGTTTTGCATGGGTGCTGAACTTAAGTTGACAATCAACTATGACTCCAAGATTTCTTTCTTCAGAGGCTGCAAAAAGGGGGTTACCTTGGAGATGGTACTGCTGATGTGTATTATGATTGCTTAAGTGGATTACATTTATAAGCATTGAAAGAGAGGAGCCCAAGTCCCAAGAATGTCCCAGGTCCTTTTGGATAGATTGTAGGTCAGCCAGTGTAGCTGATTTACTAACAAGTTTTGAATCATCAGTATAAATAGTGAGGAGGTTCGAGAGAAGGTTGGGTGCATCATTAATATAGAAGTTGAAGAGACTTGGACCAAGAATGGTCCCCTGGGGAATGCTGCTCAAAACAATTGTAGATGAGGAGAAATGAGGGACACCTTAAGAGTCATGAACTTGTGTTCTTTCTGAAAGGAAACTCTCTCTCCTCTGGACAATAACATCATCAACAGCTGCTGCTTTTAGTTTGGTGATGAGGAATTCATGACAAACCCTGAGAAGTCCAAATGCTTTTGAGAAGTCCAGCAGCACCATGTTGACAGGGAAAACCTTATCCAACAATGATGTGACATACTCAAATGTCTATATTAGATTAGTATCAATGGATCTTAAAGATCTGAAGCCATGTTGAGTGAAGGTGAGTAAATTGTTAATTTCGAAGTGTTGAATTTGAGTTCTGTTGACAAGTGCCTTGAGCACCTTTACAACTGCAGAAGTGATGCTGATGGGACAGTCATTTTCTGCATGATCTTTGGGGTTCTTTTTGTGGATTGGTGTGATATAGGATGTTTTTCAATCAGACAGTAGTTCTCCATTTTGTAGGGACAGCTGAAAGAGTCTACACAGGGGAGAACTGAGAACATTTCAGCACTCCTTGAGAAGCCTTGGGTGTATCCCATCTGACCCTTTGGATTTGTTAACATCTAGTTTATCAAGGCTAGTTAAGACCATTTCTTTAGTAATTTAAAATTTTGGCATTGGATCAGATACTGGATGGTGAAGGCAGATGCTAACTGGGTATTCAATACATTAGCCTTATCTACTCGTGATGAGTGGGTTACGCCTTCAAGTTTGAGGTCAGAAATGTTGTGACAGTTAGGATTTTTAGCAGAAATATGTCTCCAGAAGGATTTGGGGTTTGCCTTGATATCTATGGCAAGCTTCTCCCCATGTTGAGACTTAAGTTTCCTAAATACATTGGAGGCAAGGTTCCAAGCCTTTGCATACATCTGCCAATTTTCTTGTGTTTTCTCCTTATTGTACCTTTTCCAGGCTCTGGCTTTCATGTTGATTATTTTCTTTGCATCATATGTGAGGAAGGGAAGTATTTTTTTGAACCCAGAAGGTTGTTGTGCTAGGTTAGGGATTAGAAACAAAGAATCTTAAAAATTAAACAAAGAATCTTGCTTCAATATCATCAATCCCCTCAGTAAATTGTGCAGGTTAATCAAATCAGTACAGCAACTGCAACCTGCTAGATTCTACATTCTAAGTGATCAACAATAAATGAAACAGACCTGGGTTTATTTTATGTGAAATGTATTCTTTAACTAGTTTAAATGCAAGCACTGTATCAAATATGGTATCAGTGTACAGTCGAGGCTGTTCAGAAGGAAAATCTATAAAATTTTGAAAAACAACTTAAAAAACCCTAAAATAGTTTCTTATCTCATTTACCAGAATCCTTCACATCATTTTACCCCCCTCCCCTTATGTACAATGCAATGTCCCATGCATTTTCTGTTTCTTCATTTCATCAATGCTGATTCAATTTACAATTATTGAGTTGAAATAAGAGTAACGTGTGGCAAAAAGCACATGGGAAATGTATAACTCGGGCTATATATTTGCACACTAGTTGGGGGGAGGGGTAAAGTAAATTTAATCACTTTTAGGAATGATATGTGTAAGTATTTTAAGGTTTTTTAAAGTTGCTTTCAAAATTATATATTGTTTCCTTCTTAACAGCCTTAACTGTACACTGATACCTCAAATGCTCTTGAAATAAAAAAATATATAAAGAATTTCATGTCTTGCCGTATCTTTGAGAAGCTCACTTCTACATGGTATTTACAATAACCATCCTGAACTGGATTCCAAAGCCTATTATCTTAGCACACTGTTTAATCAGGGCAAAAACCTCAACAATCATCTTTTTTTTACTAGATAATTCATGGATGTAATAGAAATTAGTTAGGAAGTATTAAAGCAGATCAAATATTTCCATGGGAACGTTTTTTTTTGCATTCCAGTGCAGAAAATTTCAATTATCAAGATCTAGTTGTGAAATCAAAATTATATTGCTAGGTAAATTATGTATAGTGAAATTCTTTTAATTAGTCAATTGGTTTATTTTGTACTTTTGAAAGGAATATGTTTAAAAAGAAGGAAAACATTCATAAAATCTGTTACATATTAAACTGGTAAAAAACTAAATTGAATGCTAATAATATAGTGGCAGCACCATACTTGTTTGTGGAAATTCCTGCTTGTGTTACTTGTTTATTTATTGTAATTTCTCTCTGTTCTAAGTTTTTTTTTTCTAAAAGCAACCTCAAAAACTCCTCTTTACAATTTCCCTTAATCCCTCTAACAAATTTAGATTTTCTTTATAGGCTGTATGTTGTAATCCCATATACAGCATTTCTTAGAAGTAGTTTTCTAGTAAATGTTCTCATTTTTTATCCAGTTAATCAAAGTATTCTTAATGGTAAAAAGGCAAGTGTAATCAGAAAAATAGCATTGGACTAAATTTGCTGAAAATCATCATCATGGCTAAAACAAAAGGCAGCTCTTAGATTTCTATAGTAGTTTTACAGGAAAAAAAGACTTAATTTTTTGCATCTGATTTTCTTCTGAATTTTTTGCATGATTTAGATAAGACAAAACCTACAAACTGGAGTATGGAAGTAAAAGATATAGGTCTACCCTCAGTTATGTAATATGTACAATTATCATTTATAGTTTTTATAGATGTAAAGTGGAAGAAAAAAAAAGAAAGAAGACACATTCATACTAAAAAGAAATTTTCCTTGTTGCTCAAGCCAGGGAAATTTTCTCTTGTATAAGGTTTCCAGTCATGACGATTTCAATGGTGTGCTTTTTCATTTCAATCCATTGCTACTTTTCTGGAGTTTCAGGCCATTTTTTGAATTTCCCTTAACTTTGTTTTCGAAATAACATTTTGTTGTTAAAACGAATCAAAATACTAGTTACTATTCCAGAATCAGCTAAAAATTCCATTTTTTTCACTAGCCAGTTGTTGTTTTTTTACCGAGTTTTTTATGTTTGGTTACTGTGGGCTGTGGTTTGTCCTTTACTAGATTGCAGATACCACTGCAACCATGATGTTGCATTTCTATCTCGAATGTGGCTGATCTTCTTAACTTCCTTTACAAATCTTCAATTGCACCCAGCAGACAAATACATATACTTTTCAACCGTTTGCAAGTGTAAAACATGCACTTGCATTTTGGGCACAACCATATCATCTTTAGATAATGTTTAGAAATTCATCTTTAGAAATAGCAGCGAAGCATTCTTGAATTTGTGTGACGAACGCCAATTCCACTAGACTGACCCTGAAAAAATTAAAAATGGATTATAGATGTAAAACTACAATATCAATTCGAGTGTCTAAATAAGAAAGAAAAAAGACAGAAATGTGGATCTTAAACATTCAGTCTCAGTCTCTCAACCAAATATCTAAAAATTAATAAAAATATAAAAACAATTTCTGAGGCACGTCCAAAAGCATAAACTGTTTAAATGTTGACATCCAAATATATTTATAATATATTTATCGATCTTCATAAATATATTTATAAATATCTAAAAATTAATAAAAATATAAAAACAATTTCTGACGCACGTCCAAAAGCATAAACTGTTTAAACGTTAATATCCATTTTGTAAATTAGTACTTTGAAAAACATATATATATATTTATATATATCAACGTCAAATTTTAGTATTAACCCTTGCTTTTAGAGATTATGGTTGTATTGTATTAAATTAAGAGCCCATAAAGTGCCAAGGAGGGGGGAGCTTTGGACCCTTTCCTCTTACTAATATAGTTGTCCTGCACACAATTTAAGGATCGCGACTTACTCAGTCTTGTAAGTAAATAAAATTTGGGTGTTGTTTTATTATTATCACTTGTAGCATATATAAATTTAGGACAATGCATTATTAATTTAATTAATTTGTATAGGTATAGATAATCTTCTTTGCCTGCTAAGTTAATTATTGCTTTCACTTATTCCCTTAACTTTGTTTTCGAAATAACATTTTGTTGTTAAAACTAATCAAAATACTAGTTACTATTCCAGAATAAGCTACAAATGCCATTTTTTTCACTAGCCAGTTGTTTTTTTTTTTTACCGCGTTTTTTATGTTTGGTTACTGTGGGCTGTGGTTTGTCCTTTACTAGATTGCAGATACCACTGCAACCATGATGTTACATTTCTATCTTGAATGTGGCTGATCTTCTTAACTTCCTTTACAAATCTTCAATTGCACCCAGCGGACAAATACAGATACTTTTCAACCGTTTGCAAGTGTAAAACACGCCCTTGCATTTTGGGCACAACCATATCATCTTTAGATAATGTTTGTATGTATAAAAAGGGGAAAGTTGATCTAAACTTCTATTACATATTTCAGATATCTTCTTGAGAAAGATTTCCCTGGAATAAGGATCGGTCCTGAGCCCACAACTGACAGATTTATTGTGGTCATGCATGGGGAGAATGAAAACATAATCCCTGGAAATGCCCTAGTTGTAGACCCAAAGAAACAATTCAAGCCACTTTCAAAGTTCGGAAATGCTTTTCTCAACAGGTTTCAGTGTTCTTGTGTGAATTCACCTGTTTTAAAAGGCCTGACAATAGTAGATACACCAGGTATACTTTCTGGTGAAAAGCAGAGAGTTGATCGTGGCTATGAATTTACTGGTGTTCTGGAATGGTTTGCAGAACGAGTTGATAGAATTATTTTATTATTTGATGCGCACAAATTGGACATTTCTGATGAGTTTCAACGATCCATAGAAGCTTTGAAGGGCCATGATGATAAAATTAGGATTGTTTTAAATAAAGCTGATATGGTTGATCATCAGCAGCTGATGAGGGTGTATGGAGCACTTATGTGGTCGCTAGGAAAAGTTCTTGCTACACCAGAAGTATCAAGGGTATATATTGGATCTTTTTGGGATCAACCCCTTAGATATGATTCAAACAGAAGGTAAGTTGCATGACTATTTTTTGACTTTAGGTGCTTTGGTACGTTTGACTTTTATAGTTTGTATTTGACAGGAAAAGTGCGCTTTTTGTTAGCAAAAAGGGAAGTAAAACCTGGAATAGCAGGATTTGTTTGCTAATAAACCATCTTGATCAATTTGTCAGTAAGTAAGGACTGATGCCCTAGTTATGTCTTTTGGGGACAAGAACCCAACCCAACGTCTCTGAGGTGTGGAAGGGGGCTAATTTCTTGTTATTATGGCGTCTAACAGAAATTAGTCTGCCAAAGCTCAATTAGACTTGGTGGGAAGTTAGAGTAAGTATACTAGTTGCACTCTTTGGAGTCTTATATCTAATATGACCACGGATTGGGGGGGGGGGGGTATTAAATTCTTGTTATCAGGAGAGATAACTAAAGGGGCTAATAAAGCTTTATGGGAAGTTAAAGGAAATGTTCCAGCTAGACCCATCTTCTGTGGCAGGGTGTCCCTAAATTTATGCCATAATGAAATTTACGGAAAAGATGGTTGGATTCAAAGAAACTTTGTGGAACGTAAGAGCTAATGTATTAACTTTGGAATTTGTGGATGTGAACTCGATGCAACTTGTGGGGGAGGGGAAAGGGGAGATATACCTGAATTTTTTGTCATGATATATAACATAGGGGTTAATGGGTATCAAACAGATTTAGTTGGAAGTAAGTATAAGTGTCTTGGCTGCTCCTTCTAGGGAGATGGGGTTTCTGTGCTCATTCTGATGTTGGAAGGGATTGGGGGGGCGGGCTGCCTAAATTTTTGTCATTTGTACTTGTACCATGAGAGGTTGTCAGATCTTTGCAAAATTTGGTGGGAAGCATGAGCTAGTTTACTATTTATGAATTTTGGCCTTAGGATCTAATTATCTTTTATAGAGGAGAGAAAGGGATCTTTGAGTTATTACTCAAAGATCTTTGAGTTATTATCATAACAATATCTAGCAGAAGGATTTATAAGATCACGACCAAGCAAAAATTAAGATTAAGTGTCCTAGTTGTGCCTTTTGGGAATTCATACCCAATTTGATCTGTGTGGTGAGAACAGGTTGTTTAAAAGACATTTGCCAGAAGGGGCTTAGAGTTTTACCTGTTTTTATTATTTTTATTTCATTTAAATTACCGTACCTGAAAGAGGTTGTTGGGTCTTAATGCAACTGAATGGGAAGTAAAATCTGATGTCCTAGGTATCCCTTTGAGAGGTTAGAATTAAATCGTAGCTGTATAGGAGGGAGGGAAGCAGGGCGATTAGGGCTAAAAACACATCATCCAAACAATAATGAGATGGGTGTATTGAACCTCAACCAAATTTAATCAGAAGTAAAACGCCCATGCGCACTGTCTGCCTCTTTCAAGTCATTGACCAGTTTGACCTTTGTGGGAGAAGAGCCCTAATCCGTTTTTCATCAAAACATATTTCACATGGGTTTGTCAGATCTAAAGCAAACTCAGTGAGAAGCTGGTATATTTAGACCTCTTGGAGCCTAGAATCACTCAGACATCTGTTGGGTATGGGAATAGAGTACCGAAATTCTTGTCATCAGCACATTGGATAGAAGAGGACATGGTGTTCCAACCAAACTTGATGGGAAGTAAGATTAGGCTATCCTTTCAAGTCTTGCCTCTCTGAGGCCCCTTCCTTATCAAACCTTTGTGGGGCATGGGATTACTCGATTCATGTCAGCATAACTCACCTAAATCTGGTTTTCAATTGTGCGTGTTTGGGGTCCAGAGCTGATCCTGCCTCTCTGGGTAGTAGGGGACGGGGCGGTCAAATTCTTCTAATGAGGAAATCTGCCATAACTGGTTCTTGGATTTTACCGTTTTTTTATGTGAGAGCTGAATTTTGTCTTTTTTTCGGGGGGGGGGGACACAATCAATCTTTAGGGGGAGGAGACCCCTAAATTTTTCTCATCATGATATCTGCCAGAAAACCTTGCCCAGTCTCAATCAAGCCTGATGAGAGGTAGCAGGTAAGATCCCAGTTTCCTTTTTGGAGACCCATCTGGCCTCAGTGTGTGTGTTTGTGTGTGGGGGGGGGGCATTAAATGATAGTCAAAGGGTAGGTATCAAAAGGGGCTGTTGTAACTCACCAAGCTTAGTCAGAAGCTACGTTTATTGGCCTGCGCATGCCTCTAGAAGTTCAGGACAAACCTGACCTTCGTCAAGAAGGAGGAAAGGGGAACCCTAAATTCCTGTAACAAGCCTGTATACCGAAGGTCATCTTGGGTCACTGCCGAACTTGGTGAAAGTAAGAATCAAGCTCATCGTTATGTTTTTTTTATGGTTTGTACCTGACCCGAACTTTTTGGGAGGGAGAAAGGAATTACACAGCCTTTCTCTACAAGGACTGATGAAATTCCTTCTGCAGCACGTGGTCAACAGCAATAATTGTGGTTCTGGGTACATATGTTTGACATGGCATCTGTGAGAGACATATTCTTATCATTTGCATCCCTAAGAAGGGAATATTGAATTTTAATTAAATTTGGTTGGAATTAGCTGCTAGAGCTTTTGTTGGATCTTTAGGGATTCTCGTCCAATTCAATAAACATAACTACTTGTGCTGTTCCACACATTACTAGTTGTTACACCCTACACCCTACATTACTAGTTGTTACACATTACACCCCCTTCACGGAAAAATCCCTTCCCCCATGAAAAATTCCTCCATGGAAAAATCCTCCCATGTAACCCCCTCCCCTGACCCCCTTCCCCCACCAGAAAAAAATCCCCCGTGAAAATGTATATACTTCCCAATAATCAAAACTATATCAGAGGCAACGCTATAGCGTTGCCTATAGTAAAGGCCATACGGTTCCAATGTTTTATTATTTATTATTATTTTTTTCTCAGAGGCACTTCATATGGAAAGGGTCGTCGTAGAAACTTCAAAGGGGGCTCATTCTATTGGAAATCAAGAGTTCTAGTGCCCTTTTTAATAGTCGAAAATGATTGGAGGGCAACTAGCCCCCCCCGCCCATCCTTCCCCCAAACACATCTAATCAAAATTTTGAGATAGCCATTTTGTTTAGCGTAGTTGATTTCCAGATAGAAAATACATTTTTGAGGAGGACACTCCCCCACAACCCTCAGGGCAAGGGTTTTAATTTATGCCCTGGAGGCACATAAGGTTTTTATAGAAGGTGTTGTCGTAGAAACTTCAAAACAGGCTTATTCGATTGGAAATTAAAGGACTAGTGCCCTTTTTAATATTCTAAAGTGATTGGAGGGCACCTAGTCCCCCCCCAACGCCCATAATTTCCCCAAACACATCCAATCAAAATTTTGAGATAGTCACTTTGTTCAGCCTAGGTGATTTCCACATAGAAAATATGTTTTTGAGGAGGACACTCCCCCACAACCCTCAGGGCAAGGGTTTTAAGTTATGGCCTGGGGGCATATAAGGTTTTTATAGAAGGCGTTGTCGTAGAAACTTCAAAAAAAGCTCATTTGATTAGAAATTCAAAGGGATAGTGCCCTTTTTAATAGTCGAAAGTGATTTGAGGGCAACTAGCCCCCCCCCCCATGCCCATTCTTCCTCAAAACACATCCAATCAAAATTTTGAGATAGCCATTTTGTTCAGCATAGTTGATTTCCAGATAGAAAATAGGTTTTTGAGGAGGACACTCCCCCACAACCCTTAGGGCAAGGGTTTTAAGTTATGCCCTGGGGTCATATAAGGTTTTTAAAGAAGGCGTGGTCATAGAAACTTCAAAAAAGGATCATTCGATTGGAAATTCAAAGGGCTAGTGCTCTTTTTAATAGTTGAAAGGGATTGGAGGGCAACTAGCCCCCCCCCATGCCCATTATTTCCCAAAACACATCCAATCAAAAGTTTGAGATAGCCATTTTGTTAAGCATAGTTGATTTACAGATAAAAAATATGTTTTGAGGACAATCCCCCACAACCCTCAGGGCAAGGGTTTTAAGTTGTGCCCTAAGGGCATATAAGGTTTTTATAGAAGGCGTTGTTGTAGAAACTTCAAAAAAGGCTCATTTGATTAGACATTCAAAGGGCTAGTGCCCTTTTTAATAGTCGAAAGTGATCGGAGGGCAACTAGCCACCACCCACGCCCATCATTCCCCCAAACACATCCAATCAAAACTTTGAGATAGCCATTTTGTTCTGCGTAGTTGATTTCCAGATAGAAAATAGCTTTTTGATGAGGAAACTCCCACACAGACATCACGGCCAGGGTTGTAAGTTATGCCCTGGGGGCATGTAAGGTTTTTAGAGAAGGCGTTGTCATAGAAACTTCAAAAAAGGATCATTCGATTGGAAATTCAAAGGGCTAGTGCTCTTTTTAATAGTTGAAAGGGATTGGAGGGCAACTAGCCCCACCCATGCCCATAATTACCCCAAACACATCCAATCAAAATTTTGAGATAGTCACTTTGTTCAGCCTAGTTGATTTCCACATAGAAAATATGTTTTTGAGGAGGACACTCCCCCACAACCCTCAGGGCAAGGGTTTTAAGTTATGCCCTGGGGGCATATAAGGTTCTTATAGAAGGCGTTGTTGTAGAAACTTCAAAAAAGGCTTACTTGATTAGAAATTCAAAGGGCTAGTGCCCTTTTTAATAGTCGAAAGTGATTGGAGGGCAACTAGCCCCTCCCACGCCCATCATTCCCCCAAACACATCCAGTCAAAATTTTGAGATAGCCATTTTGTTCAGCGTAGTTGATTTCCAGATAGAAAATATGTTTTTGAGGAGGACACTCCCCCACAACCTTTTTATTAAACGTAGTTTTAAGTTCTGGAAATTTGGTCTTTGAGGATGACAACTGCCCCACAGCCCTCAGGGCGAGGGTTGTAAGTTATGCCCTGGGAGCATATAAGGTTTTGTATAGACAATGTTGTCGTAGAAACTTCAGAAAGGGCATTCGATTGGAAATTTAAATGGCTAGTTCCCGTTTTGATTGTCGAAAGGGATTCTAACGCAACTGATACCCCTTTCAAGCCCACCATGTCCCCGAACACCTCCGATCAAAATTTTGATATAGCCATTTTGTTCAATGTAGTTGAAAGTTCTGGAAATTACATGTTTGAGCAAGACACTCCCTCCACAGTCTTCAGGGGCAAGGGTTACAAGTTATGCCCTGGGGGCATATATGGTTCTTATGGAAGGAATGCTCGTATAAACTTCAGAGAGGACTGATTTGATTGGAAATTGAAAGCTCTAGTTCACTTTTTAAGTGTCAAAAGATATTGGAGGGTAAGCAGCTTCCCCCCAAACCCTTTTTTCCCAAATGCATCCAATAAAAATTTTAAGATAGCTATTTTGTTAAAAATAGTTCAAAGATCATATAACAAAAGTTACGGTGTTGGCACAACCCGCCAGGGCCCAGGGGCAGGCGTTGTAAGTTACCCTGGGGGCATATATGGGTCTTATGGAAGGGATGCTCGTATTAACTTCAAAGAGGGATAATTTGATTCGAAATTGAAAGTTCTAGTTCGCTTTTTAAAAGTGAAAAGAGATTGGAGGGCACCTAGCCCCCCCCCCCCATCCACGCCCTTTTTCCCTCAAACCCACCCGATAAGACCTTTGAGGGAGCTTTTTTTTAAATAGTTCAAAGAACATAAAACGAAAACACAGGGGTCAACACAACCCCCCAGGGCCCAAAGGCATGTGCAGTAAGTTATGCTTTGGGGGATTATATGGTTCTTAATGAAGGGATGCTCGTAAAAAATTCTGATGAGATGGCTTATTTGATCTGAAATTTAAAGTTCTAGTTCTGTTTTTTAGAGTAAAAATTGAAGGGCAACTAGCCCCCCCCCACGCCTTTTTTCACGCAAATGCATCCAATAAAAATTTTAGAGATAACTATTAAGTCAAATATTTTTCTAAAATCAGATAACAGAAACTTAGGTGTCAACGCAACCTTCAAGGGCCCTGGGAAAAGAGCCATATGTTTTACCCTGCGGCAGATATGGTTTTTGTAAAAGGGATACTCGTATAAACTTCAAAAAGAGCTAAATTTATTGTGTATAGAAAATATGAGCTCGCTTTTTAATAGTAAAAAGAGATTAAAGGGTAGCTAGCCCCCCCCCCTCCCACGCCTTCTTTTTCAAAACACATCTGATGAAAATTTGAGATAGACAATTTGTTAAAAATAGCTCAAAGGTCGGATAAGAAAAATCCAATGTCAGTACAACCCCCCAGGGCCCAGAAGAGACCGTTCTAAGTTATTCCATAAGGGCATGTATGGTTCTGATGAAAGGGATGCTCATAAACACTTCATAGATGGCTCATTTGATTGGAAATTGAAAGTTCTAGTTTACTTTTTAAGAGTCAAGAGAGTTAAACTATCCCCCCCACGCCCTTTTTCCCCAAACCTGTCCGCTACAAATTTTGAGATAGCCAGTGTTTTGGAAATTGTTCAAAAATTCCTGGGGGCGTATATGGTTCTTATGAAAGGGATGCTCGTATAAACTTCAGAGGGGGCTTATTTGATTGGAATTTTAAAGTTCTAGTTCAATTTTTAAGAGTCAAAAGATATGCGAGGGCAACTAGCCACCCCCCCCCCCACACACACACTTTTTTCCCCAAGCCCATCCGATAAAACTTCTGTAGGACCCATTTGGTTAAAAATAGTTCACAGATCAGATCAGACAAATTTATGTGTTAATACAGACTGTCAAAGCCCGAGTGAAGACATTATGAGCACTACCGGAGTGGCTAATTTTGTTCTCATGGAAGCAATATTGGGGCAGACTTCAAAGTGGGCTTATATGCGTTAAAATCGAAAGTATTTGTTTACTTTTTAAGAGTGAGAGCAGATAGGAAGGCCATTAGCCCCCCTCCTTCACATCCAACATGTAGCAGATAAAATTTCTGAGATAGAAGTTTTGTTAAAAATAGTTCAAAGTTCTAATAAAAAAAACTCCGGTGTCGATACAGGCCCCCAGGGCCCGGGGGTGTCGTATAAACTTCAAAGGGGGCTCATTCGATTAGAAATCGAGAGTTTAAGTGCCCTTTTTAAGAGTCAAAAGTGATCAGAGGGCAACTGCCCCCCCCCCCCAATTTAAGGTAGCAATTTTGTTAAAAATAGTTCAAAGATCATATAACAAAAACTCCTTTACGCATGGTCATTTCGTTAAAAATAGTTCAAAGGTCAGATAAGAAAAACTGACTAAAGTGAAGTGAAAAACTGAAGTGAATAAAGCGGATTCATCTTAAAACGATTGTATTTTAGTTTTGATTGTAAAAACGGCAATTTTACAGTGAGAGAAGGAGTTTTTTTTATTACAAACGTCTACATAAATATAATAAGTCTCGTAAAAACTATTTACTTTTGGGGCTTAAGTAACGGAAAAACATTCGTTGGTAGTCTGGCTCTGATTGGTTCGATCCGTCCAACTGCAAATGCATTGTAAAAGGGTCCAATGTAATTGAAAATCAGCAGAAATAAGGTGTCAGGGGGGTGTCCTTTGGGTGGATTTCTATAGGGAGAATTTCCCTTAGGGAAGAAAATTTCCGGGAGGGGGGTGAATATTCAAGGGGAAATGTTACACCGGGGGGATTCAACAGAATTACTATACGAAATTCTTTTTAATTGTTTTACATTCTCTTTGCCAACTTTTTCATGTGGAGATGTTCCGGGAGAATCATTAAGGGGCTTTTTTCCGCGTGCTTTATCAAAAGTGCAAAATGTTGGGGGGGGGGGGTTTATTGTCACATACAATTTGACAAGGGTGCCAATAATTGACCAAATTCATAAGTTTCTTTAATAAAAGAGTAAAAAAAAGTTAGTTTCCTTAGACTTACAGTGAGAGAAAGAGGTTATACCCCATCTCTTGTTTGTAGGGATTTTTGTTTGTTTCAAGCTTTATTTGTACATTCAATTTAAGTTTCACTGGTTAGAAGAGTTATTCATTAATTTACATAAATATATAATGTGTGTTTGTTTGCATTGATTCTTTATCTAATTTCTGTTTGTTTTAAGTTTCATTTATACTTCAATAACAAAATATTTTTTTTCGTTTCAAACTTGATTTGCGTATTCAATCTAAGCATTACCCGCTTTAAGATTTATTTATTCATTTATATTATTACTTATTGTATGTTTTTGCTATGATTGTTTATTTAATTTCTGTTCGTTTTGGGTTTCATTTATTCTTTAATAGTAGTTTCTGGTCGTTTTGAGTTTGAATATTAAAAGGTATTTGTATCTGCTGAGCTTAAGTTTTAAATGTCCTTTACATTTCTTTGAAAAACTTATTTTTCGGAAAGTTTTTTTTTCAATTAATGTAAACAATGGGCAAAGTTCATTGCTTGCAGCCCTTCCCCCGGGGACTGTGGGGGTTTAAGTCATCATAAAATATATAGTTATTAGATTTTTCGACTATGCTCAACAAAATGGCTATCTCGAAATTTTTATCCGGTGACTTTGGGGAACAAATGAGCATGGGAGGGGGCCTAGTTGCCCTCCAATATTTTTCGTCACTTAAAAAGGGCACTCTAACTTTTAATTTCCGTTTAAATGAGCCTTCTCTCGATATTCTAGGACTACTGGGTCAATACGATCATCCCTGGAAAAAAAAAAAAAAACAAAAAAAAAAAAATCAACACCAATCCGTGATCTTTCTTTTGGCCAAAAAAAAAATATACAAAATTCCACATTTTTGTAGATAGGAGCTTGAAACCTCTACAGTATGGTTCTCTGATACGCTGAATCTGATGGTGTGATTCATTAAGAATTTATGACTTTTAGGGAGTGTTTCGTCCTTTTTTTTGGAAAATAAGGCAAATTTTCTCAGGCTCGTAACTTTTGATGGGCAAGAGTAAGCTTGATGAAACTTATATATTTGAAATAATAAAAAAATCCAGTTGTTTTGATGTATCCATTGGTATCAAAATTCCGTTTTTAGAGTTTTGGTTACTATTGAACCGGGTCGCTTTTCGTACCACGAACTGTTTGACACAAAGTTTACTACTTTGTCCCGGATAGAATATTGATGTTACTATACGTCATATTGACCAATTGTCAAGCCAGTAAAAAGTAAAATCAAAGCATTTGAAGATTTGTTTTTGCCTGAATAATGAAATAGTAGGCTAAATAAAAGAAGTCCTGTGTTTTATGCTGCGTAGATATTTGCGGATGAAGTTGAAATCTTCTTAAAATTTTCTATGTGTTGAAAACCTAATAAAAGGTTTATTTGTGTTTGATCAAGTTGGTCGATATATGCTTATATTTTGAACATCACACATGCCTGTTGATAACATTCATGAAATAGGCTACTGGAAAGTCTTAAAATCAACTGGCTGTGGGCCCTGGAATTTTTTTTCGGAGCAGTCACGCAACCTAAATGAATTGAAAATTGCATCATTCGACAAATGGGGTAATCGTAGTTAAGAATTTTATGGAAGAGGTCGCAGTGTTAATTCATGAAATTTTTAGAGCTGCCATTACCAAATCTTTGTAAATAATTTTTATTAGTTCATGCAACTATACCATTACCAACATTATTCTTTAAATTTGTATTCTGCTGTGTTAAATGAAACGGTACTGTTTTATTAGCTACAATACACGCAAGATAGATGATACAAAAAACTAGTCCAACAGGTTCTTTCAATAGAGAATTAGATTACAAACAGTGGTTTCTCACTGCGTTTACTATATTTAAACTTCAGTTTTTTGGGGTTTAGGGGGAAAAAAGGTACCTAGGTTAGGTTACGTATTTAATATATGCTATGCTTTACCCCCCCCCCCCTAATGTGGAAATATATAGCCGAAATTCGTTTTTAAACTATTATATTTTCATCATATTTTGTTTTATTTCTTTAGCATTAACCAAACTTCACTTCTCGCGTGTCTTGTAGCTACTAGAACAGTACCAATGAAACTTATTTTAAAGGAGTCTAAAGTTTGCCAAAGCCTTTTTCCCAGGTATAATGCATCAAATTATTCGCCAAGCCTTTTACGTGACACCCTAGGATATCTGAGTGAAATTCAGTTACAAAAAATGATTGCAATGTTGACCTTTCCTTTGATCAAGTGGTGACGCTAGGCAATGCTAAATCGATTAAATCCTGATGAAAATAGGGTAATTTAATTCTTACTATTTTGATATTTCGTTAAGCCCTCCTCCATAGCAATGAATTATTATTCTTGAATAATCACAGTCATAGATACCAAAATCTCAGGGTGTATTGTAGATTTTTTCGTAGAGGGAAGGTGTCAGTGCCCAAAAAGTAAAATTTTTTGGGGAAAACGTCTTTATTTTTTTTTTTTTATTTTTTTTTTAATTTTTTTTTTTATTTTTTTATTTTTTTTATTTTTTTTTTATTTATATTTTTTTTCTTTATTATTTTTTATTTTTTCATGCTTTTCTTTAATAGGAGACTTCAGACTGTGGATGTACCCTTTGTTTTTGATTTGAGAATGGGGATAACTATGGGAAAATATTTCATGTCTTTTAGTGGTTCTGTATCGAAAAATGAGTGTTCCCATACTTGGAGAAGGAGGAGTTAAAGCCCTGGTTCACTCATGTGGGTGTTATTATGTTGTGTAAGATAAGCGTTTTTCTAAAATGTATTTTTGGGTCTGTTTCCTTTCTATGGAATTCAACTATTCTTGAGTTAGTTTTATCTATAGGCTATATGCAGTTGTTACTGATGCATCTTAGTGTTTGTACTTTATTTTCGTTCGTTGCAACGTCTTTTATGCTTCCGAACACCATCTATTGTTTCCTTAATAAAATGAAATAGATTTTAGTTGTATATTTCCTTTTGTTTTTTTTTTCTCTGCAAAAGTATTTGTTCACTAACTTTAGACAAAATTTAAACTAGCTATAGAATTCGTAATTATCGAATCTGGAAACTTTTTCTATTTTTGCCCCCCAAAAATAGTAATATCAAGAGTTGGATTCTTTTCACTAACGGATAATTTTTGATAATTCAATGCTTTAATCTCATAAAAAAGTAGTTTCTTCTCCTAATATTTACAACATATGTTTTTAGCACAGTTATATTTGCCGCTAGTATGGCTGCTGTTTTGAAGAGGGCTGGGAGAGTAACGCTTTAGCTCTTTCCTGGCTATCAAGTAATGTTGAAAAATATTCAATTAGCCGCGGTGCTAAACATTTGGTCTCTTCTTATGCACTAGATTGAACGTGTGTAAGTAGAAAGGGAGGTGTGGCCGTAGAATCGCATGCAGTGCAAGCGGCCCTTAGCCTTAGTTAGAAATGAATTTATTGGGACCATTCCATACGTTTATATCCCACACAAAGGTCCAGCTCTCAGTGAGTATCAGTGAGTCCCACACAAAGGTCCAGTTTGTGTGGGACGTTTATGTCCCACACAAAGGTCCAGCTCTCAGTGAGTATTCCAATGAGGAGGATCAAGACTGTGAATAAACTGTTTTTAGATACAAGGAATAATTTCTGTTTGTTTTGAGTTTTAATGTTGCTCCTTACTTTCAGTTAATTTTTTTTTTTATTATTTAGTTTCTCATCGTTTTTCATATAATACCGGTAAATCTGGTTCACTCTCCATGAAATATACTCCCCCCCCCCGTCACGGGAAACTCACCCCCGTCAGAGTTCCTCCAGACAGTTACATCTTCGCTGAATTCCCCCCCCCCCCCCCCGGAAAATTTCTTGCGGACGATTCAGCCTTAAAAATTCTACTTAGCATACTTTCATTTGAAAAAAAAAACTTTAATTTCTAATCAGTTTCTAGGTCACTCGGGAAATGCCCCCTTCCGTGGAAATTTTTTTCGGATACCAAAACACGCGGAAAATAACCCACGGATACTTCCCCGGAACATCTCCAGATGTAAATTTGATTTGGCAAGGAGAATATAAGACAATTAAAAAGAATTTCGTAATGGAATTTTGTCAAATCTGCACAATGTAAATTTTCCCCTGGAAAATTCACCCCCCCCTCCCAGAAATTTCCGTCAGAAAGGAAGATTCTCCCTAGGGAAATCCACCCCAAGCACAAAATCCCTCCCCAAAAAATGTCTGTATACTTCCCAATAACAAATACTGTACGTAAACAGTGGGCAAATTTCATATCTTACAGGCTTCCCCCCACTGACTGTGGGGGCTCATTTTACTCCTAAAGACATGTTTAATTGATCTTTTAACTTTACTGAACAAAATAGCTATCTCAAAGTTTTGATCAGATAACTTTTGGGATAAAAGGGGGATGGGAGGAGGCCAGTTGCCCTCCAATCTTTTTGGTTACTCATAAAGGGCACTATTTCTTTTACTTTCCTTTCGAATGCACCCTCTCCCGATTTTCTAGGACCAGCATTTTGATGCGATCACATCTGGGGAAAAAAGAAAAAGAAATAAACACGCATCCGTTATCTTTCTTCTGGAAAAAATAGTCGAATTCCATATTTTTGAGTATAGGAGCTTGAAACTTCTTCAGTAGGGTTCTCTGGTACGCTGAATCTTATATTGTGGTTTTCATTGAGATTCCTGAAATTTGGGGGGGGGGGGGTGTTCCCCCTATTTCAAAAAACAGGCAAATTTTCTCAGGATCGTAACTTTTGATGAGTAACATTAAACTTGATTAATCTTACATATTTGGGATCAGCATAATAAGCTGATTCTTTTGATATCAAAATTTCGTCTTTAAAGTTTTGGTTACTATTGAGCCGAGTCGCTCCTTGCTTGCAGTTCGTTACCACGAACTGTTTTATGAGGCGTTCTTTAGGATTAATCTCGGGAGGGCGGTCCCCTTTCCTCTGTTCATGTATGCCCATTGGTTTTTATGAAATAGTATTGCTGATTCTGACTGTTTTGTGCAGAAAAGTATGCTCTTGCCATCTTTTAATCCCTGAACTATCGGGGTGACCCTATCCGATAAAGTAATTTTTTTATCCCTAAGATTTCTTCCTGCATTTTATAGTCTCCCTGAAAGCGAAAATTGGCGAATAATCACCCAATAGGAAGATCCTCATGAACAATAAAGAACGATTTTTCTTTAAAAACGAGATATTCCCCTTTTATCATGCACTGCCTCCGTACCTAAGAAAGATACAATATTTACAAAATATAATATTAAATAAGAGAAGGAAATGCATCAAGACATGTATCGCACAGTCTAAACTTGTAGACTGAGAGGAATTACAGGATTTTTTTGTACAGTAAAGGGAGTGTCTAATTCTGAAAAAAAACACTGTTATGCTAAAATGCTTCTTTTTCTATTGTATAGTACAGCCTTCATATTTGTTTAAGGTAGCCTATTGCTCTTTGGTATCAGGTGCAGGCATACCCGCAATTTGGGGAGAGGATATATTTTTAATGTGACATACCAAAATGAAGCCGCATTATTTAAGCTCTCTGCTCTAACTTTTTATGTTTATTTCCAACCCCCACCCCCAAAAAAATTGTAAAGAGTATGATAAACCTTAGTTTTCTGTCGATTTATCAAAAGGGTTAAATACGTCTACTGACTTTAAGCCTAATTCTGCAAGAGAGAATAACACTAGGGTGAGAAACATTCTGCTTAATTGTGGGTATACGTGCCTGCTTAAAAAGTTCAATGTCAATCAGCCACTTACTCGGACCGACTCTTCTAAATAGGAGATTTAGTCGGAGTTAACCCGATTGTGTAACTCTCACCTTTCCAAGGGTTATTTATTCCGAGGGATTTCCCAGAAATCGTCACACCAGGTGGCTTGTGTCAAGCATGGCGGAATTGTGCCAAGTCTTTAGGGGACTGTGCCAACCGTGGTGGAACTGTGTGGCGCACGTGGCCTTAGGAGATGTACAGCGCATTAGGTAGCAAGTTAGCGTCCTTTCGACTTATTGTTATCTTCCTCTTTAACTTTGGATTTATGAAATGATTGAGTTACTCAGGTTTAATGTAGGAATTTAGCCTTTTTTTTGCAAATGTCTTGATGAAATCGCTAACTTCTAAAATCGCTTCGTAAGCATTAAAATAAAATGGAAGTTGATTGCGAATGGCTAACATAGCACGAAAAAGCAGAATAATCACTTCCTTTTATATGAGATTTATTGTTTGTAGTTTTCCGGCTTTAGATTTTATGGCTCCTTTATTTGATGATGGGTTAATTTGTATGAGAAGATAGTTCCTATATGTAAAGTTTGGACGAGATTGCCAAGTTAGCTTTTCGTCTTTTTACGAATAAATTAGTTTCCGTGTAAAGAATTAACAGTTTTGGCTGAAGTCTTTTCAATAAAAAATATATAAAATAGAAAATACAAGAATTTTACTCATTGCCTTAAAAAAAGATGGAGAGGAAAAGCAAATAATTGGGATTTTGTATGATTGTCTCGTTTTATTTTGGTTGAGTTCCAAAGTAAAATATATGAATTCTTACGATGATGGATAGAGAAATTCTAGAATAAAAATTGGGAAGGCAGTCTTTCGGTTTTGGCTCATTCCAGAAATAATGGAAACAGATTGTTGCATAGGGTGGTCAAACAGTTCGTGACAACGAACTGTAAGTAAGGAGCGACCCGGCTCAATAGTAACCGAAACTCTATAAAACGAAATTTTGATGCCAATAGATATATCAAAAGAATAGGATTTTTATGCTGATTTTAAATATATAAGTTTCATTAAGTTTAGTCCTACCCATCAAAAGCTACGAGCCGGAGGAGATTTGCCTTATTTTCGAAAGAAAAAAATACCCCCTAAAAGTCATAGAATATTAATGAAAATCACGCCAGTAGATTCAGCGTATCAGAGAAGCCTACTGTAGAGGTTTCAAGCTTCTATCTGCAAAAATGTGGAATTTAATGTTTTTTGCCAGAAGAAAGATCACGGATGCTTGTTTATTTGTTGTTTGGGTTTTATGCTGTTTTTCCAGGGGGTGATCGTATCATCCAGTGGTCCTAGAATATCACAAGAAGGCTCATTCGAACGGAAATTAAAAGTTATTGTGCCCTCTTTAAGTGACCAAAATGATTGGAGGGCAACCTGGCCCACTCCCCTGCCCCTTTTTCTCCAAAGTCTTCCGATCAAAATTTTGAGATAGCCGTTTTGCTCATCATAGTTGAAAGGCCCAATAACTATGCCTTTGTGTATAACATGACCCCCAAGATCCCCAGGGGAAAGGTCTTTATGTCATAAAATTTGCCCGTTATTTACACATAGTATTTGTTATTGCGAAGTATGTATATATTTTATGGTTTTGGGGGGGGGGCAAATTTCTGACTGTTTTTCGTATGGGGAGGGAATTTTCCAGGAGGTGAACTTGTCAGGGGAAATTAGGCTTTACACTGCGGGTATTTGCCATAATTCCTATACAAAATTGTTTTAAATGTCTTGCTTTTTCTTTTCCGTCTCAATTTTAGGCGTGGAGTTGTTAATTGTAATTAACCGGAAATTTTCAACGGGATTGAATTGCCTAGAGGATATTTCCATGGGAAGGGGAATTTCTTCGTGGGGAGGTGGGGCCAGATTTCCTGGCATTACTTAAAAACCATCAGAAATTAAATTAAAAAGAAACAAATGTTTCGTACTGAAAGTAAGGAGAAAAATAAAAATTTAAAACCAACAGATATTATTACGTGTATGAAGGGGATTGCCCCCTCCTCAACACCTCGCTCTTTACGCTAATGTTTGAATTTTGTCCCAATTCTTTAAGAACGACTCCGAAACACAAGGGTCGTTTAATTAGAACAATAGGAAGCTTTTTTGAAAGTACTAAATAACTTTAGCGTAAAGAGCAGTAGAAGGCTATCTTATACTCCGATCAGCACACCATATATGGGCATAGAGTCATTAGGGAGATGGTTTTTGTCAGTGAGAATGAAAAAACAGGAACTTTCTCACATTTATTTGATGTTTTTCATGGATGTTTTATGGTTTTTGTCAGTGAGAATGAAAAAACAGGAACTCTCTCACATTTATGTGTGTTTTTATGGATTTTCTCAGTGAGAATGAAAAAACAGGAACTTTCTCACATTTATTTGATGTTTTTAATGGATGTTTTATGGTTTTTTTCAGTGAGAATGAAAAAACAGGAACTCTCTCACATTTATGTGTGTTTTTATGGATTTTCTCAGTGAGAATGAAAAAACAGGAACTTTCTCACATTTATTTGATGTTTTTCATGGATGTTTTATGGTTTTTGTCAGTGAGAATGAAAAAACAGGAACTCTCTCACATTTATGTCTGTTTTTATGGATTTTGTCAGTGAGAATGAAAAAACAGGAACTCTCTCACATTTATTTGGTGTTTTTCATGGATGTTTTATGGATTTTGTCAGTGAGAATGGAAAAACAGGAACTCTCTCACATTTATGTCTGTTTTTATGGATTTTGTCAGTGAGAATGTAAAAACAGGAACTCTCTCACATTTATATCTGTTTTTATGGATTTTCTCAGTGAGAATGGAAAAACAGGAACTTTCTCACTTTCATGGATTATTGAGTCATTAATCAAATTGTTTCCAGGCAAAGTTAATTAGTGTCGGACAGATGACGTCAAGTTAATTAATGTCTTTGATGTATTTCCAAAGAGAATGTTTCCAAGGCAAAGTTTAGGTCATACATGACAGCTGATGTCATGATTGATTGGCATGAAAGGGGAATTAATTTGTTGTTTCTAAGGGGAATTATTGATTTACGAAAGGGGTATTAATTTTTTGTTTCTAAAGAGAACTGTCTCCGAGCGAATGTTTAGATCTTAGCGATGAAGAGATTGATTCACGAAAGGGTTTCCAAATAATTTGAAATGTGTCAGCGCAGAGATGCCAAACAAAAGGAACACGCTGATATTACGTTTAGGGATTATTTGGGCGAAACTGTTTTAGACATGATATGGAATTATTTCGGCGAAACAGTGAGAGACATTTTAAAAGATGATTTAAAAGAGAATTTTAGAAGAAAATTTGAGGGTGAAACTCTGTGGTCCTTATAATACACAAGTTGTATTTTAACAGTGTCGTGAGGTCCTCTACCCCAACCCCAAAGGGTTCCGATCCCCCTACTCCAACCCCGAAGGAAGCCACCCGGCCTCAAAGGTCCCCCGGGCTCCCAAAGGACCCCCGGACCCCCAAAGGCCCTCATCCGGTCCCCAAAGGTCCACCGGGCTCCCAAAGGACCAATCGGCCCTCAAATGCCCCCCAGACTCCCAAAGGCCCTCCCCAGACCCCCAAAGGACCCCCCGCGCCCCAAAGGCCCCTGACCCCCCATTTTTTAATACTTTTTTATGGCTTTATTATATTTTTTCAGAACAAGTTTTTTCTGAATGTCCATCCTAAACCCATTTTACAAGTTGAAGTACCCATCCTTTTCACCCACAACTTTACTATACTGATTTTTGAATGCTCCAACACCAAGCAATACTTTTCAATGGCATTTCAGAACCAGTTCCTTTCATAATATCCCTCCTAAACCCATTTTACAAGTTGAAGTACCCATACTTTTCACCCACAACATTACTTTACAGCTCTTGAAGGCCACAACACCAAGCAATACTTTTCAATGCATTTCACAACAAGTTCTTTTCTTAATGTCCCTCCTAAACCTATTTTATAACTTGAAGTACCCATCCTTCTCACCCATAATTTTACTTTACAGCTTTTGAATGCTCCAACACCAAGCAATACTTTTCAAATGACATTTCAGAACCAGCTCTTTTCTTAATGTCCCTCCTAAACCTATTTTCCAACTTGAACAACCCATCCTTTTCATCCAGAACTTTACTTTACAGCTTTTGAATGCCCCAACACCTAGCAATACTTTTCAAAAGGCCTTTCAGAACCAGTTCCTTTCTTAATATCCCTCCTAAACCCATTTTACAAGTTGAAGTACCCATCCTTCTCACCCACAACATTACTTTACAGCTCTTGAAGGCCCCAACACCAAGAAATACTTGTCAATGCATTTCACAACAAGTTCTTTTCTTAATGTCCCTCCTAAACCCATTTTACAAGTTGAAGTACCCGTACTTTTCACCCACAACTTTACTATACTGATTTTTGAATGCTCCAACACCAAGCAATACTTTTCAATGGCATTTCAGAACCAGTTCCTTTCATAATATCCCTCCTAAACCCATTTTACAAGTTGAAGTACCCATACTTTTCACCCACAACATTACTTTACAGCTCTTGAAGGCCACAACACCAAGCAATACTTTTCAATGCATTTCACAACAAGTTCTTTTCTTAATGTCCCTTCTAAACCTATTTTCCAACTTGACGTCCCCATCCTTCTCACCCACAATTTTACTTTACAGCTTTTGAATGCTCCAACACCAAGCAATACTTTTCAAATGACATTTCAGAACCAGTTCTTTTCTTAATATCCCTCCTAAACGGATTTTCCAACTTGAAGCACCCATCCTTTTCACCCACAACTTTACTTTACAGCTTTTGAATGCCCCAACACCTAGCATTACTTTTCAAAAGGCATTTCAGAACCAGTTCCTTTCTTAATATCCCTCCTAAACCCATTTTCCAAGTTGAAGTACCCATCCTTCTCACACACAACATTACTTTACAGCTCTTGAAGGCCACAACACCAAGAAATACTTTTCAATGCATTTCACAACCAGTTCTTTTCTTAATGTCCCTCCTAAACCCATTTTACAAGTTGAAGTACCCGTACTTTTCACCCGCAACTATACTTTACAGCTTTTTGGATACTTCAACACCAAGCAATACTTTTCAAAGGGCATTTCAGAACAAGTTATTTTCTCAATGTCCCTTCTAAACCTATTTTCCATCTTGAAGTACTTATCTTTTTCACACACAACTTTACTTTACAGTCTTTTGCATACCACAACACCAAGAAATACTTTTCTAAGACAATTCAGAACAAGTTTTTTTTCTTAATTTCATTCATAGACCAATATTACAAGTTGAAGTACCCATACTTTTCACCCACAACTTTACTTTACAGCTTTTGAATGCTCCAACACCAAGCAATACTTTTCAAAAGACATTTCAGAACAAGTACCTTTCTTAATGTCCCTTCTAAGCCCATTTTCCAACTTGAACCACCCATCCTTTTCATCCACAACTTTACTTTACAGCTTTTGAATGCCCCAACGCCTAGCAATACTTTTCAAAAGGCATTTCAGAACGAGTTTTTGTCTTAATGTCATTCATAGACCAATTTTACAAGTTAAAGTAGACATCCTTTTCACCCACAACTTTACTTTACAGCTTTTTGGATATCTCAACACCAAGAAATACTTTTCAAGACATTTCAGAGCAAGTTCCTTTCTTAATGTCCCTTCTAAGCCAATTTTACAAGTTGAAGCATCCTTCCCTTTCACCCACAATTTTACTTTACAGCTTTTGAATACTCCAACACCAAGCAATACTTTTCAAATGACATTTCAGAACCAGTTCTTTTCTTAATGTCCCCTCTAAGCCCATTTTCCAACTTGAAATACCCATCCTTTTCACCCACAACTTTACAGCTTTTTGTATATCCCAACAGCAAGCAATACTTTTCAAAAGACATTTCAGAGCAAGTTCCTTTCTCAATGTCCATCCTAAACCCATTTTACAGATTGAAGTACCCATCCTTTTCCTCACAACTCTACTTTACAGTCTTTTGCATACCACAACACCAAGAAATACTTTTCAAAAGACATTTCAGAACAAGTTTTTTTCTTAATGTCATTCATAGACCAATTTTAAAGTTGAAGTAGCCATCCTTTTCACCCACAACTTTACTATAAGGCTTTTCGAATACCCCAACATCAAGCAATACTTTTCAAAAGCATTTCAGAACAAGTTCTTTTCTTAATGTCCTTCCTAAACCCATTTTACAAGTTGAAGTAGCCATCCTTTACAACCAACACCAAGAAATACTTTTCAAAAGGCATTTCACAACAAGTTCCTTTCTTAATGTCCCTCTTAAGCCTATTTTACAAGTTGAAGTACTCATCCTGTTTACCACAACTTTACTTTACGACTTTTTTTTCTTAATGTCCCTCCTAAACCCATTTTACAAGTTGAAGTACCCAACTTTTTCACCCAGAACTATACTTCACAACTTTTCGAATGCCCACAACACCAAGCAATACTTTTCAAAAGGCATTTCAGAACAAGTTATTTTCTTAATTTCCTTCCTAAACCCATTTTACATGTTGAAGCTCCCAACCTTTTCACCCGCAACTATACTTTACAGCTTTTTGGATACTTCAACACCAAGAAATACTTTTCAAAAGGTATTTCAGAGCAAGTTCCTTTCTTAATGTCCCTTCTAAACCCATTTTCACACTTGAAGTACCAATCCTTTTCACCCACAACTTTACTTTACAGCTTTTTGAATGCTCCAACACCAAGCAATACCTTTCAAAGGCATTTCAGAGCAACTTCATTTCTTAATGTCACTTCTAAACCCATTCTCCAACTTGAAGTACCCATCCTTTTCACTCATAACTTTACTTTACTGCTTTTTGGATACCTCAACACCAAGAAATACTTTTCAAAAGGCATTTCAGAGCAAGTTCCTTTCTTAATGTCCATCCTAAAACCATTTTACAAGTTGAAGCATCCATCCATTTCACCCACAACTTTACTTTACAGCTTTTTGGATACCTCAACACCAGAATATACCTTTCAAAAGGCATTTCAGAGCAACATCCTTTCTTAATGTCCCTTCTAAACCCATTTTCCAACTTGAAGTACCCGTCGTTTTCACCACAACTTTACTTTACGACTTTTTTCCACACCCAAACATCAAGTAATACTTTTCAAAAGACTCTATTATATTTTTTCACAACAAGTTTTTTCTGAATGTCCTTCATAAACCAATTTTACAAATTGAAGTAGTTATCTTTTTCACCACAACTTTATTTTACGACTTTTTTCACACCTAAAGATCAAGCAATACTTTTCAAAAGAAATTTAAGAGCAAGTTCCTTTCCTAATGTCCCTCCTAAACCCATTTTACAAGTTAAAGTACTTATCTTTTTCCCCACGACTTTACTTTACGACATTTTTCCACACCCAAACATCAAGCAATACTTTTCAAAGGCATTTCAGAACAAGTTTTTTCTTAATGTCCTTCCTAAACCAATTTTACAAGTTGAAGTAACCATCCTTTTCACCCACAACTTTACTTTACAGCTTTTCGAATGCTCCAACATCAAGCAATACTTTTAAAAAGACATTTCAGAACAAGTTCTTTTCTTAGTGACCGTCCTAAATCCATTTTACAAATTGAAGTACCCATCCTTTTCCTCACAACTGTACGCAGGTTAAGGCAGGTTAGGTAGGTTAGGTTAGGTTAGATTAGGTTAGATTAGGTAAGGTTAGGCTAGGTTAGCCTACGTACGCTTCACTTAGGTTAGCTTAGGTTAGGTGAGAGATTAGGTTAGATTAGGTAAGGTTAGGCTAGGTTAGCCTACGTACGCTTCACTTAGGTTAGCTTAGGTTAGGTGAGAGACATGCAAAAAGTTAGGTGTATGATTAGGTTAGGTTAGGTTAGATTAAGTTAGGTTAGGTTAAGTTAGGTTAGGCTAGGTTAGCCTACGTACGCGCGCGTACATAGGCTAACCTAGCCTAACCTAACTTAACCTAACCTAACTTAATCTAACCTAACCTAATCATACACCTAAATTTTTGCATGTCTCTCACCTAACCTAAGCTAACCTAAGTGAAGCGTACGTAGGCTAACCTAGCCAAACCTTACCTAATCTAACCTAACCTAACCTACCTAACCTGCCTTAACCTAACCTAATCTAACCTAACTTAATATAGTCTAACCTAACTTAATCTAGTCTAACCTAATCTAACCTAACCATACTCGACGGAAAATCCCCCAAGGTCGACTTTGTATTTCTCTCTCACTATGCATGCTTGTTGAAGATTTTTTATTTTCATTGAAAAAAAATTAGAATTGAACTGTAACTTTTTTCTTTTCTCTAAGAAAATTCAGAAGAAAACTTTAAATTTCTTTGTGTCTTTGTGAAATTAAGACCTGAAGTGGAAGATTTTTATTTTTATATGGAGAAATTAGAATTGAACTGTAAGTTCTGTAATAAAATTCAGACTTGAGTTAACTTTTTATGATCAATTTAAAACTTTTTCTATCTTCTATGAACAATTTAGAACAGTAATTTTAAATTTTTCCATCTCTTTGAGAAAAGTCTGAACTGAAGTGTAAAATTTTTATTTTTTTGAAAAATAGAATTGATCTGTAAATTATTTCTTCTCATATGTATAGTTAGGGAAAGAACTTGAACTTTTCTTTACATCAATGAGAAAATTAGCTCCTTATCTTCATAGAGAAATATTCACGATCTATGTGTAACTTTTTCTATCTTCTCCAAACAATTTGGAGGAGAATTTAAAATTTATGTCTTTGGGGAAACATCTGAACTGAAGTGGGACCTTTTTATATTATTATGAAAAATAGAATTGACCAAAAACTAATTTCTTTTTCATTGAGAAAATTCAGAAGAGTGCTGGAACTTTTCTTCACTTCATTGAGAAATTTCAAATAGAACTTTAAATTTCCTTTTGTCTTTGTGAAATTAAGAACTGAAATGGAAGATTTTTATTTTTTTTGGGGAAATTAGAATTGAACTGTAAGTTCTCTAATAAAATTCAGAAGATAACTTGAACTTTCCATCTTCTATGAAAAAATTTGGAACAGTATTTTAAATTTTTTCATCTCTTTGAGAAAATCTGAACTGAAGTGGAAACTTGCATGATATTGTGGCGTGCACAAAAAAAATCTGACCTGAAGTGGAAACTTGCATGATATTGTGGTGTGCACAAAAGTTGTAAAGAAAAGTTGTGGTGAAATGGATAGGTACCTCAACTCGTAAAATGGGTTTAGGAGGAACATTAAGAAAAGAACTTGTTGTGAAATGACTATTGAAAATTATTGCTCGGTATTGTGGGCCTTCAAAAAGCTGGTACGTACAGTTGTGGGTGAAAAAGTTGGGTACTTCAACTTGTAAAATGGGTTTAGGAGTGACATTAAGAAAAAAGTTGTAAAGTAAAGTTGTGGGGAAAAAGATGGGTGCTTCAACTTGTAAAATGGGTTTAGGAGGGACATTGAGAAAGGAACTTGTTCTGAAATGTCTTTTGAAAAGTATTTCTTGGTATTGGTTGTAAAGGATGGCTACTTCAACTTGTAAAATGGGTTTAGGAAGGACATTAAGAAAAGAACTTGTTCTGAAATGCTTTTGAAAAGTATTGCTTGATGTTGGAGTATTCGAAAAGCCTTATAGTACAGTTGTGAGGAAAAGGATGGGTACTTCAATTTGTAAAATGGATTTAGGACGGTCACTAAGAAAAGAACTTGTTCTGGAATGTCTTTTTAAAAGTATTGCTTGATGTTGGAGCATTCAAAAAGCTGTAAAGTAAAGTTGTGGGTGAAAAGGATGGTTACTACAACTTGTAAAATTGGTTTAGGAAGGACATTAAGAAAAAACTTGTTCTGAAATGCCTTTGAAAAGTATTGCTTGATGTTTGGGTGTGGAAAATTGTCGTAAAGTAAAGTCGTGGGGAATTCGATAAGTACTATAACTTGTAAAATGGGTTTAGGAGGGACATTAGGAAAGGAACTTGCTCTGAAATGTCTTTTGAAAAGTATTGCTTGATCTTGAGGTGTGCAAAAAGTCGTAAAATAAAGTTGTGGTGAAAAAGATAACTACTTCAATTTGTAAAATTGGTTTATGAAGGACATTAAGAAAAAACTTGTTGTGAAAAAATATAATAGTCTTTTGAAAAGTATTGCTTGATGTTTGGGTGTGGAAAAAAGTCGTAAAGTAAAGTTGTGGTGAAAAATACGGGTACTTCAAGTTGGAAAATGGGTTTAGAAGGGACATTAAGAAAGGATGTTGCTCTGAAATGCCTTTTGAAAGGTATATTTTGGTGTTGAGGTATCCAAAAAGCAGTAAAGTATTGTTGTGGGTGAAATGGATGGATGCTTCAACTTGTAAAATGGGTTTAGGATGGACGTTAAGAAAGGAACTTGCTCTGAAATGCCTTTTGAAAAGTATTTCTTGGTGTTGAGGTATCCAAAAAGCTGTAAAGTAAAGTTGTGAGTGAAAAGGATGGGTACTTCAAGTTGGAGAATGGGTTTAGAAGTAACATTAAGAAAAGAAGTTGCTCTGAAATGTCTTTTGAAAAGTATTGCTTGGTGTTGGAGCATTCAAAAGGCTGTAAAGTAAAGTTGTGGGTGAAAAGGATTGGTACTTCAAGTTGGAAAATGGGTTTAGAAGGGACATTAAGAAAGGAACTTGCTCTGAAATGTCTTTTGAAAGGTATTTCTTGGTGTTGAAGTATCCAAAAAGCTGTAAAGTATAGTTGCGGGTGAAAAGGTTGGGAACTTCAACATGTAAAATGGGTTTAGAAAGGATATTAAGAAAATAACTTGTTCTGAAATGCCTTTTGAAAAGTATTGCTTGGTGTTGTGGGCATTCAAAAAGCTGTGAAGTATAGTTTTGGGTGAAAAAGTTGGGTACTTCAACTTGTAAAATGGGTTTAGGAGGGACATTAAGAAAAAAAAGTCGTAAAGTAAAGTTGTGGTGAAAAGGATGAGTACTTCAACTTGTAAAATGGGTTTAGGAGGGACATTAAGAAAGGAACTTGTTGTGAAATGCCTTTTGAAAAGTATTTCTTGGTGTTGGTTGTAAAGGATGGCTACTTCAACTTGTAAAATGGGCATAGGAAGGACATTAAGAAAAGAACTTGTTCTGAAATGCTTTTGAAAAGTATTGCTTGATGTTGGGGTCTTCGAAAAGCCTTATAGTAAAGTTGTGGGTGAAAAGGATGGCTACTTCAAGTTGTAAAATTGGTCTATGAATGACATTAAGAAAAAAACTTGTTCTGAAATGTCTTTTGAAAAGTATTTCTTGGTGTTGTGGTATGCAAAAGACTGTAAAGTAGAGTTGTGAGGAAAAGGATGGGTACTTCAATTTGTAAAATGGGTTTAGGATGGACATTGAGAAAGGAAATTGCTCTGAAATGTCTTTTGAAAAGTATTTCTTGCTGTTGAGATATCCAAAAAGCTGTAAAGTTGTGGGTGAAAAGGATGGGTGCTTCAAGTTGGAAAATAGGCTTAGGGGGGACATTAAGAAAAGAACTGGTTCTGAAATGTCATTTGAAAAGTATTGCTTGGTGTTGGAGCATTCAAAAGCTGTAAAGTAAAATTGTGGGTGAAAAGGAAGGATGCTTCAACTTGTAAAATGGGCTTAGAAGGGACATTAAGAAAGGAACTTGCTCTGAAATGTCTTTTGAAAAGTATTTCTTGGTGTTGAGATATCCAAAAAGCTGTAAAGTAAAGTTGTGGGTGAAAAGGATGTCTACTTTAACTTGTAAAATTGGTCTATGAATGACATTAAGAAAAAAACTCGTTCTGAAATGCCTTTTGAAAAGTATTGCTAGGTGTTGGGGCATTCAAAAGCTGTAAAGTAAAGTTGTGGATGAAAAGGATGGGTGGTTCAAGTTGGAAAATAGGTTTAGGAGGGACATTAAGAAAAGAACTGGTTCTGAAATGTCATTTGAAAAGTATTGCTTGGTGTTGGAGCATTCAAAAGCTGTAAAGTAAAATTGTGGGTGAGAAGGATGGGTACTTTAAGTTGGAAAATAGGTTTAGAAAGGACATTAAGAAAGGAACTTGCTCTGAAATATCTTTTGAAAAGTATTTCTTGGTGTTGAGATATCCAAAAAGCTGTAAAGTAAAGTTGTGGGTGAAAAGGATGGCTACTTCAACTTGTAAAATTGGTCTATGAATGACATTAAGAAAAAAACATGTTCTGAAATGTCTTTTGAAAAGTATTTCTTGGTGTTGTGGTATGCAAAAGACTGTAAAGTAAAGTTGTGTGTGAAAAAGATAAGTACCTCAAGTTGGAAAATGGGTTTAGAAGGGACTTTAAGAAAATAACTTGCTCTGAAATGCCCTTTGAAAAGTCTTGCTTGGTGTTGAAGTATCCAAAAAGCTGTAAAGTATAGTTGCGGGTGAAAAGTACGGGTACTTCAACTTGTAAAATGGGTTTAGGAGGGAGATTAAGAAAAGAACTTGTTGTGAAATGCATTGAAAAGTATTGCTTGGTGTTGTGGCCTTCAAGAGCTGTAAAGTAATGTTGTGTGTGAAAAGGATGGGTACTTCAACTTGTAAAATGGGTTTAGGAGGGATATTAAGAAAGGAACTGGTTCTGAAATGCCTTTTGAAAAGTATTGCTAGGTGTTGGGGCATTCAAAAGCTGTAAAGTAAAGTTGTGGGTGAAAAAGATGGGTGCTTCAAGTTGGAAAATAGATTTAGGAGGGACATTAAGAAAAGAACTGGTTCTGAAATGTCATTTGAAAAGTATTGCTTGGTGTTGGAGCATTCAAAAGCTGTAAAGTAAAATTGTGGGTGAGAAGGATGGGTACTTCAAGTTGGAAAATAGGTTTAGAAGGGACATTAAGAAAAGAACTTGTTGTGAAATGCATTGAAAAGTATTGCTTGGTGTTGTGGCCTTCAAGAGCTGTAAAGTAATGTTGTGGGTGAAAAGTATGGGTACTTCAACTTGTAAAATGGGTTTAGGAGGGATATTATGAAAGGATTTGGTTCTGAAATGCCATTGAAAAGTATTGCTTGGTGTTGGAGCATTCAAAAATCAGTATAGTAAAGTTGTGGGTGAAAAGTACGGGTACTTCAACTTGTAAAATGGGTTTAGGAGGGACATTAAGAAAAGAACTTGCTGTGAAATGCATTGAAAAGTATTGCTTGGTGTTGTGGCCTTCAAGAGCTGTAAAGTAATATTGTGTGTGAAAAGGATGGGTACTTCAACTTGTAAAATGGGTTTAGGAGGGATATTAAGAAAGGAACTGGTTCTGAAATGCCTTTTGAAAAGTATTGCTAGGTGTTGGGGCATTCAAAAGCTGTAAAGTAAAGTTTTGGATGAAAAGGATGGGTGGTTCAACTTGGAAAATAGGTTTAGGAGGGACATTAAGAAAAGAACTGGTTCTGAAATGTCATTTGAAAAGTATTGCTTGGTGTTGGAGCATTCAAAAGCTGTAAAGTAAAATTGTGGGTGAGAAGGATGGGTACTTTAACTTGGAAAATAGGTTTAGAAGGGACATTAAGAAAAGATCTTGTTGTGAAATGCATTGAAAAGTATTGCTTGGTGTTGTGGCCTTCAAGAGCTGTAAAGTAATGTTGTGGGTGAAAAGTATGGGTACTTGTATGGGTACTAGTATGGGTACAACTTGTAAAATGGGTTTAGGAGGGATGTTATTAAAGGAACTGGTTCTGAAATGCCATTGAAAAGTATTGCTTGGTGTTGGAGCATTCAAAAATCAGTATAGTAAAGTTGTGGGTGAAAAGGATGGGTACTTCAACTTGTAAAATGGGTTTAGGATGGACATTCAGAAAAAACTTGTTCTGAAAAAATATAATAAAGCCATAAAAAAGTATTAAAAAATGGGGGGTCAGGGGCCTTTGGGGCGCCGGGGGTCCTTTGGGGGTCTGGGGAGGGCCTTTGGGAGTCTGGGGGGCACTTGAGGGCCGATTGGTCCTTTGGGAGCCCGGTGGACCTTTGGGGACCGGGTGAGGGCCTTTGGGGGTCTGGGGGGTCCTTTGGGAGCCCGGGGGACCTTTGAGGACCGGGGGCTTCGTTGGGGGTGGGGTTTGGGGTATTGGAACCCTTTGGGGTTGGGGTAGAGAACATCACGACACTGTTAAAATACAACTTGTGTATTATAACGACCACAGAGTTTCACCCTCAAATTCTCTTCTAAAATCATCTTTTAAATCATCTTTTGAAATGTCTCTAACTGTTTCGCCGAAATAATTCCATAACCTGTCTAAAACAGTTTCGCCCAAATAATCCCTAAACGTAATTTCAGCGTGTTCCTTTTGTTTGGCATCTCTGCGCTGACACATTTCAAATTATTTGGAAACTCTTTCGTGAATCAATCTCTTCATCGCTAAGATCTAAACATTCGCTCGGAGACAGTTCTCTTTAGAAACAACAAATTAATACCCCTTTCGTAAATCAATAATTCCCCTTAGAAACAACAAATTAATTCCCCTTTCATGCCAATCAATCATGACATCAGCTGTCATGTATGATCTAAACTTTGCCTCGGAAACATTCTCTTTGGAAATATATCAAAGACATTAATTAACTTGACGTCATCTGTCAGACACTAATTAACTTTGCCTGGAAACAATTTGATTAATGACTCAATAATCCATGAAAGTGAGAGAGTTCCTGTTTTTCCATTCTCACTGACAAAATCCATAAAAACAGACATAAATGTGAGAGAGTTCCTGTTTTTTCATTCTCACTGACAAAATCCATAAAAACAGACATAAATGTGAGAGAGTTCCTGTTTTTCATTCTCACTGACAAAAACCATAAAACATCCATGAAAAACACAAAATAAATGTGAGAAAGTTCCTGTTTTTTCATTCTCACTGAGAAAATCCATAAAAACAGACATAAATGTGAGAGAGTTCCTGTTTTTTCATTCTCACTGACAAAACCATAAAACATCCATGAAAAACATCAAATAAATGTGAGAAAGTTTCTGTTTTTTCATTCTCACTGAGAAAATCCATAAAAACAGACATAAATGTGAGAGAGTTCCTGTTTTTTCATTCTCACTGACAAAAACCATAAAACATCCATGAAAAACATCAAATAAATGTTAGAAAGTTTCTGTTTTTTCATTCTCATTGACAAAATCCATAAAAACAGACATAAATGTGAGAGAGTTCCTGTTTTTTCATTCTCACTGACAAAAACCATAAAACATCCATGAAAAACATCAAATAAATGTGAGAAAGTTCCTGTTTTTTCATTCCCACTGACAAAAACCATCTCCCTAATGACTCTATGCCCATATTTGGTGTGCTGATCGGAGTATAAGATAGCCTTCTACTAAGAGCGAGGTGTTAAGGAAGGGACAATCCCTTTTACACACGTAATAATTTTTACGTGTCATAAAATTAATTCAAAAATGTTCAGAAATTAAATTTAAAAAAACAAATTTTTTTTAAACAGAAAGTAAGGAGCGACATTAAACTTAAAACGAACATTAATTATTCCGTATATGAATGGGGATGTCCCCTCCTCTACGCCTCGCTCTTTACGCTAAAGTTTGACTCTTTGTCACAACTCTACTTTTTAAAACAATAAAAATTTTAGCGTAAAGAGCGAGGTGTTTAGGAGGGGACAATCCCTTTCATATACGGAATAATTTCTGTTCGTTTTAAGTTTTAATGTCGCTCCTTACTTTCTGTTTTAAAAAACTTTTTTTTATTTAGTCACTCTTAGAAACCACATACATCAGGTTTCAAGTCAAGTTCCAAGTATTCTGGGTGGCAGTTCATATTTCTTTTTGGATAAACATATCTTCTTCCGTTGCTAGATTTATTATGAAAAAGAAAACACACCAATATTTCCAGCGTTTCTGGCGTGTTTTTTCAAAGTGCGAAAGTAGCCTTTAATTTGGGTTTTGCCATGATTTAAAGAACTCTATTTTGATCAAAATAGAGTAAAATTGTTAGGTTTTTTTCCGCCTCTCAATTGTTAGGTAAAAGTTTTGGTCAGGACGGTGGGAAGAGTACTGTTAGCTAACAATTCGCAGACTTGTAATAATTGGGTAGGGAATTCATAAAAACATAAGCTTGGAAATAGGGCTTGAAAATTTCTGGGATCGTTGTTTCCAAGAAGACATCAAGGCAACCAAAATTTTTTGGTGAATACATTGGTCACATCAGTATAAGTAG
>NC_142800.1:26537855-26576324 GCF_049724085.1 Artemia sp. Qi Xiang Cuo
TGTGTGTGTGTTTGTCTGTGTGTGTATATGTGTGTGTGTGTGTGTGTGTGTGTATGTCTGTGTTTGTGTTTGTATTTATGTATATTTATGTATATGTTTGTCTGTGTGTGTGTGTGTATGTGTGTGTGTGTATGTGTGTGTGTATGTGTGTCTGTGTGTGTATGTGTGTGTGTGTGTGTGTGTGTGTGTGTGTGTGTGTGTGTGTGTGTGTGTGTGTGTGTGTGTGTGTGTGTTTGTGTGTGTGTTTTTGTTTTGTTTGGTGGGTTTGTTGTGTTTTGTTGGTTTTTTTTTGTGCGTGTGTGTGTTTTTGAGTGTTTGTTTGTGTCTGTGTGTGTGTGTGTGTGTGTGTATGTGTGTGTGTGTGTGTAAGTTTTAATGTGTGTATATGTGTGTGAGTGTGTACGTGTGTGTGTGTGTGTGTGTTTGTGTGTGTGTGTAAGTTTTTGTGTGTGTGTGTAAGTTTTGTGTGTGCATGTAAGTTTGTGTGTGCATGTTAGTTTTCGTGTGCATGTGTGTGTGTCTGTATGTTTGTCTTTTTGTTTTTATGTTTTTGTTTTTTTTTTTTTTTTTTTGAGTTTGTTTTTGTTTGTTTGTTTTTTCGTGTGTGTAAGTGTTTGTGTGTGGGTGTTTGTAATTTTGTGTGTGTGTGAGTATGTTTTGGTGTGTGTGTGTTTGTGTGAGTTTTTTTGTGTGTGTTTGTGTGTGGTTGTGAGTTTTTGTGTGTGTGTAATTGTGTGAGTGTGGGTTTATTAGTTTTTGTGAGTTTTTGTATGTTTATGTAAATTTTTGTTTGTGTAAGTTTTTGTATTTGTGTGTGTAAGTGTGTGCGTGTGTGTTTAAGTTTTTGTGTGTGTGTTTGATTAAGTTTTTGTGTGTCTAAGATATTGTTTGTGTTAGTTTTTACATGTATGTGTTATTTTTAGTGTGTTTGTGTCTAATTTTTTGTGTTAATGTTAGTTTTAGTGTTATTGTGTCAGTTTTTTTTGTGTGTGTGTGTGCGTTTGTGTGTGTGTGTCAGTTTTGTGTGTGTGTGTGTAATTTTTGTCGTGTGGGTGTATGTGTTCGTGCGTGTATGTGTATTTTTTTTTTGGTGTGTGTATGTTTGTGTGCGTTTGGTTAATTGTGGTTTTTTGTGTTTATTTGTGATTTCGGCGATTCGTGTGCGTTTTTTGTATATTTTTTTGTTTGTGTGGTTTAGTTTTGGTTTTTGTGTTTGTGTTGTTGTGTGTGTTATAGAGTTTTTTTTTTATTGTGTTTTTGTTTTTCTTTTAAGTTATGTTTTTGTTTTTTTTTTTTTTTTTCGTAAGTTTTGTTTTTTTTTGTCTTTTGCGTGTGTGTGAATGTTATCGTGTGTGTGTGTGTGTAAGTTTTGTGTGTGTGTGTGTAATTTTTTTTGCGTTTGTGTGAGTGATTTTTTTTGTTCTTGTGTAAGTTTTTGTTTATGTGTGTGTTTGTGTATGTGTTTTTGTTTTTGCGGGTGTGTAATTTTTTGCGTGCGTGTGTGTGAGTTTTTTTTGTGTTAATGTGTAAGTTTTTGTGTGTGTGTGTGTGTTTGTGTGTGTAAATTTTGGCGTGTGTGTGTGTGAGTTTTGGTGTGTGTGTGTGTGTTTTAGTTTTGTGTGTGTGTGTGTGTGTGTGTAATTTTTTGTGTGATTGTTAGTTTTTGTGTGATTGTTAGTTTTAGTGTGCTTTTTTTAGTTTTTGTGTGTGTTTGTGTGTGTGTTATTTTGTGTTTGTGTGTGTGTGTGTGTATTTTTGTGCGTGTGTGTGTAAGTTTTCGTGTGTGTGTGTGTGTGTAAGTTTTCGTGTGAATGTGTAAGTTTTTTTATGCTTCCCAAATCTTAATTTTCTGAATGGACACACCTATGAAAGACTATGAAATCTAGCTTAGAAAGGTCAAAAATAGCAAATTAACCATCCCAAATCAAAGGTTTCAGTCAACACACACCTACGAATGTCTATGAAATCCTGCTCAGAAAAGTAAAAAAAAATCAACCCAAACACCCCCAAATCATAGGTTTCAGACATCACACACCTACGAAAGACTAAGAAATCCGGTTATGAAAAGCCAGATATAGCAAATTACATATCCCAAATCATAGGTTTCAGACAACACTCACCTATTAACGGCTAAGAAACCTAGCTCAGAAAAGTAGAAAATAGCAAACTACACATCCCAAATCATAGGTTTCAGACAACAAACACCTATGAAAGGCTAAGAAATCCAGCTCAGAAAAGTCAAAAGTAGCAATCCATCCACTCCAAATCATAGGTTTCAGACACTACACACCTATGAAAGACTAAGAAATCCAGCTCAGAAAAGCCTGAAATAGCAACCCACACATCCCAAATCATGTGTTTCAGACACCACACACCTACGAAAGACTAAGAAATCCGGTTATGAAAAGTCGGAAATAGCAAATTACGATAGCAAATCAACTCAGAAAAGCCTGAAATAGCAACCCACACATCCCAAATCATAGGTTTCAGACACCACACACCTACGAAAGACTAAGAAATCCGGTTATGAAAAGTCGGAAATAGCAAATTATACCATCCCAAACTCATTGGTTTCAGACAACATTCACCTACGAAATACTAGAAAACCTTAGCTCAGAAAAGCCTGAAATAGCAAACTACACATCCCAAATCATAATGTTCTGACAACACATACCTATGTAAGTCTAAGAAATCCATCTCATAAACGTCTTAAATATCAAACTACTCATACCTAATCATAGGTTTCAGACACTACACACCTATGAAAGACTAAGAAATCCAACTAAGAAAAGCCCGAAAAAGTAATTTACATATCCCAAATTATAAGATACAGACAGCATTCACCTACGAAATACTAAGAAACCTTAGCTCAGAAAAGTCTTAAATAGACAACTACTCATCCCAAACTCTAAGTTTAAGACAACAAACTACTATGAGTGACTAAGACTACTAGCTCTTAAAAGTACAAAAAGCAAACTACACCTCCAGTTACAGACCGCATTCACCTACGAAATACAAATAAACCTTAGCTCAGAAAAGTCTAAAATTACCAACTACACGTCCCCAACTCGAAGTTTCCGAAAAAAAACACCTATGAGTGACTTTGAATCCTAGCTCTTAAAATACAAAAAAGCAAATTACACCTCTCAAATTATAATTTTCTGAAAGGACACAAACATGATAGGCTAAGAAATCTAGCTCAGAAAAGTCAAAAATAGCAAATTAACCATCCCAAATAATAAGTTTCACTCAACACACACCAACGAAATGATAAGAAACCTATATAATAAAAGAATTAAATATAAAACTACTAATCCCAAACTATTGTTTTCATTAATCATTCTCCTAGTAAATACTAGTAAACCTTAGCTCAGAAAAGCCTGAAGTAGCAAACTACACATCCCAAATCATAGGTTTCAGACAACACACATCAACGAAAGACGAGTGCTCGGGGAGAGCCTTTGAGGGACTGTGGGTCCCTTGAGGGTCGGTGGTCCTTTGGGAGCTCGGGGGGACCGGGGGATGGGCTTTGGGGTCCGGGGATGGCATTTGGGGGTCTGGGTGGGCCTTTGGGGCGCCGGGAGGGCCTTTGGGTGCCTGGGGGACATTTGGGGACCGGTGGAGGGCCTTTGGGACCCCGTTGGTCCTTTGGGAGCTCGATGTGCCTTTGGGGGGCCCGGGGATGGCATTTGGGGGTCTGGGTGGGCCTTTGGGGTCCCGTTGGCCCTTTGGGAGCTTGGGGGGCCTTTGAGTGTCCGGGGGGACAGTTGGGAGCCTGGGGGACATTTGGGGCCTGGGGATGGCCTTTGGGGGTCTGGGTGGGCCTTTGGGGGACCGGTGGAGGGCCTTTGGGAGTTTGGGGGGCTTGGAGGACCGGGGGCGCCCTGGGGGGTTGGGGTCGGGGGATGGGACCCCTTTGGATCGGGGTATGGCGATCGGGGCTCTTTGGGGTTGTGGTAGGGGACCTCACAACACTGTTCAATGGAACTTGTGTATTATAACGACCACACTCAAAAATCATCTTTTAAATCATCTTTTAAATCAACGTCTCTAACGGTTTCGCCGAAATAATTCCATAAGCTGTCTAAAACCATTTCGCCCAAATAATCCCTAAAAGTAATTTCATCTTGTTCCTTTTGTTTGGCATCTCAGTACTTTCACATTTCAAATTTCTAGGAAACCCTTTCCTACGTTAATCTCTTCATCTCATAAATGTTCCTAGCTAAACTATTATGGTTTCGTTAGAATATCAATTTATCTCTCCGACTTAAAGCTCCGTGAAGCCGTATTTAAAAATAGAATTTCTATTTCTTTAGACTCCCGCATAATTCCAAGATAACAAGTGATGTCATTTATCATTCCTGACACTAAAGATCAATGAAGCCCTATTTAAAAATAGAATATTAATTTTTCTCTCTGTCCTAAAGAACGTTTATCCCTCAGACCTAAGATTAAAGAAGCCTTAATGTTTCTTAATTCCCTCTTCGTGAATCAACAGTGTCCCCGCCGAGTATGTAAATCAAGTTCACTGGTCAGGCCTAAAGATTAAAGAAACCTTAATGTTTCTTAATTCTCCCCTTCGTGAATCAATAATTTCCATAGCGATTATGTAAATCAAGTTCTCAGGTTAAGCTAACCAAACAATAATGAATCCATGTTTGTTTCTTAATTCCCCCTTCGTGAATCAATAATTTCCCCTAGCGATTATGTAAATCCACGGAAATTCACTTCCCCCTCGAGTCCTAGATCAATAACATTGTTCCCGTTAGAATTCAATGCGCATGTGCAACCTTCGTCCCCGGAGCTATTACACATAGAAACAACAAATAAATCGATCTTGGAAAAAGAGGTCATTGACCCCATTACGTAATCATTCTCCCTAATGACTCTATGCCCTTATTAGGACCCCCGTCAGCATTAAAAATGCTGACATGACCACGTGGTCATGTCACGAGCTCATGATAGGGTTCTACTAGTCTGGCTGTGTCTTTTCTTGAACCGCCGAGCCCACGTTCCGCTTGGGATTCTGCAATTCGAAAATCTGGCTGATTCATCAGTACCAGCCATACTAGCAAGCCGAGCGACAGTCTTCCGTTAGTTTAATGTAGTTATTGAGAACCCCCTTACCTGGCTTGAATGAATGAAGTTTATAAGAGCTTCTTCGATTTCTGCTCCCAGTGCTGGATGAGGAGGCCCTCTGTTCAGAGCTTCCCGGGGTGCCAGGCGATAAGCATCGTATAATCTTGATTTGGGGATCCCATATTTGATGGATGTCGTTTTAATGGTTTGGCCTTGGCGTATCTCCGCCACGGCTTGCTCCTTTTGCGAAGGATTCATGCTGAAAAAAAAAAGAAAAGAATAAATTTCTGCTATAAAGACCAAACTGAAACGAAAAAAGACGGTGTCTTTACGTTAATTAGATAAATTATATGCAGTAATGGCGTTTTTACACTAAATTGTATACCCTTTTACAGTAGCATAACGCTAAGAAATTTAAAATTTCGGAAAGAAGTATGTCCGTAACATACTCAACCGAGCCAACGATTTTTGTTTAGGGAGGGGAAGGGGTACGAAGATTTTTTTAGTTCGGGTTGGGTTTTGAGAATTTTTCGACCCATTAATTATTTGGCGTATTGTTTTCTGGAAACCCTTCTCCAGCTCTACAAATAAATTTTGCACTACATTGTTTACCCTTTAGTTTGTAATGCAGGGTTTTTAAAAAACCTGCAATGGGAACGAGAAAACTGCTTATTATATTTTAGGGATTTTTTTTCACATCACGGACCGCCAAAGTCTCAGTTTGAAAAAAGGGTTTGTTTTCTCTTTACGAACCGTTAGTTTAATAAACAATGTTGCCGACCGCAAACAATTTAGCTACCGAGGCTGTGTTACTTGTGAATGGAAGTGGCCTAAACATTGATTTTTGGTCAGACACGTGTCTAGACATGGCATTTTAGCTAGATACGCATGTTAACTAGATACGTAATAATCCTCATAAAATTTTCTTGATTTACTGGAAAAGGGGAAACATCACTAAGTATATAAGATTAATGAAAAAAAAACACATCATATTCAGCACATCAGGGAACCTTGATTGGGGAATTTCAAGTTCTCATCTACCATAATACCGAATTTTGGTAAACCGAATTCGTTTTTATTTTTATCCCAGAGCCTATCGCAATAAACCACCGGTCTTAGAAAATCAAGAGAAGGCTCATCTGAATAGAAAACAAAAGTTCTAGCGTCCTTCTAAGTATGCCTAGTTTAGGCAAAAAGACTGCGCCTCAGTAAAGTGGCGTTTTCTGTCTTTTTGTGGCACGGAACTAAACATTTTTCCCAACTAGGGAAAAGGTGATACCGATGGAAAATTATGAGGAAGCCAAAAGATTTAAAATTATTAAAAAATTATATAATAAGATTTATTTTTTCCGGCTACGTAATTACTTAGCGTATAAACTTAGCCCGTAACTTATAAGCTTATCTGAACTTAGACCGATGAATCGAATACGCCTAGGCGAACCAGCAATTATTGAAAATTAAACACTTGATATTATTTTTTTATTATTCTACTAATAAACTTTTTGAAAAAATTGCGTGTCATACACGGAACAGTACTTGTTCTTTAAAGTTTTAATGTCACTCTTTAATTAAAAAAAAGGAAATAGAAAGATTTATCAGAAATCCTAATAACAAGCGTATTTTTGTGAAGGTCGTGAGCAAAGGCAATTTAAGGTCAATATAGTAAACAGACTAGGGGCAGAGGAACGCTCAATGGAAACAAGAGCAAATTTGCAATGATAAAAGACTTGAGTTGACGACTTAGAGGAGCTGGGGGAGTAGGCCGGATGGTGCGCTAACAAGCGTATATAAAGGTACATTTTCCAGGGTAGACGGCCAAAGTTATCAACCAAATGAAGGGGAGGATACAACGTCAATCAACATTTACAAAAAATGCTAGGCACATGTGACCTGGTGGTCTGTACATGGCGTTACGATACCACGGGTCCCTTATCTGAGCAGGGACAGTAATTCAGTTTTATTTCCACTTTGACCAAATTTTTAATTTTTCATTTGTTTTTTTTCCTATATTTTAGTCGGGAGGAGGGAACTGAATTATATTTTTCCCTGGGTACCACGAAAGCTAGGGACGGTCTTGTTTGGTGTGTGCATAATAGGCAGATGTGACCTGTGCGTCCTCACAGGTCTTTGTACCACCATGGGCCCCGTATTTAAGCAGGGCCATTAATTTGTGAAAATGTCGTCACTAAAAACCTCAATAACATGTATTTGAGTAAAGAGCTATAAATTAGTTTTGAACCCCTGATACTCCCTATTATTTGGCTCCCTCTTTATGCCAATAAGACTGACATAGTTGTTCCGCAATCTGATTGAAGCAAATAAAAGACAAAATAACTTAAGTTATATCTAGATATAATTAATTATCTTACCTCAAACAAGTTGTCTGTCTCCTGAACTGCAAGGACTTGTCTATCTCCTTGCTCTGCCTAGAGTCTTGTCTTGCTCCTCAAATGTCAAAGAAAAAGTTAATCTTTAAAAAGACAAAACTTTAAATTTCCGCTCCTCGAGTGTTAAAAAAATCGAGATAAAAACCTAATCTTGAAAAAGACAAAGATTTCAATCAATCGAGTAGTATATTTCTTAACTGGTACTTTCTTTCTTCACTAGTTGATAATCTTCACTGGTAATTTTGATAATTTTTCTTACGATGGTTTGTTTCGCGGTCGCAGGTTCATATATAGATCGGTAACCGCCGTACCCGGGTTAACATTTCTTGCATGAGCTTACAGGGTGAAAATGAACAAATCTGTTTGTTGCTGGCGGTTTAAATAGACATTTGAGAATGAAGGAGAACTGAGATTTTTGATCTGAAACCTAATTAATGCTCTAGAAACTTTTTGCTGCGTGCTCATATTTTTTTTCAGGTCAACAATTGTTCAGGGGTCCTTCAAATTGGAAAATTCGGCCTAATCTACAGCATTGTAGGGGACAAAAGCTTAAAAATCCCTGATTCAGGCATTTAAAGATTTTTTGTGGGTTTCCTTATATTTTTTTTTTTATTTAGCCAGTAGTCTTCCATTGGATAGTCATAATTTCAATACCCTTTTTGCAAACGTAATTTACACTAAATGCCAAATAAATTTTCAAACTAACACAGCCTATCTTATCCATGTTAACCAAAATTTGCCGAAAGATAAAATTTGATAATCTTCTAGTCCTTTAATTATCCAAAATAGAAATACCATTGAATAGCTACAAGTTAGCTTATATTAAGTAATAGTATAATTATTTTCCTCCCATTCTCTACACAATGGGCTACTCTAAGGACCCGTCTTCATTGTAACCCTTCTCAAATATCTTATTCATTCCCCAACCAGGATGAAATTACCTGTACAAGAAATTGCCCACGTAATACCCTCCCTAGGTAGCACAGCTTTAAAACATACCTCCTCTCTCCGTGCCTCTTTTACCCTAGAATATCAACCAAGAAAGTCAGATGTTCTCATCTGACATCCAGAATTCTGAATTTCCTGATCAACTAAAATAGAACATACCTGTTCATATACCTCTCCTACTCACTAACCCCTACCAAGTCCTCTATTCCGTTCACCCGACATTTCACACGAATCCAAAATTGCCTTAATCTGTCCCATCCACGAACAAATTCTTCCGTCTACCAAAGACTCTACCAATGCTTTCCTCACTAACAAGCACAGCATATATTAAATACGTAACCTAACCTAGGTACCTCCCCTTCCTAAACCCCAAAAAACAACCGTTTACATATTGTAAACTCAATAAGCAACCACGCTTTGCCATCAATTTATCTAGCAAATACCCATTTGTTTACTTTTGTGTCTGGTTTCCTTGTACAGTCTACAGCGCTGGTTTAGTTATAATGTACAAGCAGGCATGTACGCAGGAATTTGTTTCGGGAGGGGGCCCAAATCCTTCAAACCCATTATTCTGTGAAAAAAATCAGAAAATTATGGGAAAATGAAAAAATATCGTGAGATTTCGAGGGGGCCCGGGCTCGGAGGCCCTCCTCCCCTGTGTATGTCCTTGTGTACAAGTACCGTTTAAATATTGTAAACGCAATGAGAAATCACGCTTTGCAATCAATTTAGATGGGAAATACCCTTTTGACGGGTTTCCATGTCTGGTTTCCTTGTACAGTCTATAGCGCTGGTTTAGTTATAATGCATAAGTACCAAATAAACTCATCCACAACGGATAAATTTTCCATTCCAAACTTGAACTTCTCTCCCCCCCCCCCCATTTTATATATATATATATATATATATATATATATATATATATATATATATATATATATATATATATATATATATATATATATATATATTATATATATATATATATATATATATATATATATATATATATATATATAATTCACATAATTAACACAGAATAAAGCTTCTGCTTTCAAATCACAACATATATAATTAGTTCATGAAAAAAAGAAGAAAATCACAACATATATAATTAGTTCATGAAAAAAAGAAGAAAATTCATTAAACTACATGATTGATTTTAATCAGTGGATACACACTTTAGTGCTACAGTAATCCGATAAGAACCAAAACTTGGTTCACTCGGTTTGACCCCCCCCCCCTCCCAAAATGTTTGTCTGACTCGTAAAAACGTAACAAAATGCATATAAACAAATTTTGTATGCGTTTTTTGAGGTTTTTTGTGTAAAACCCACCCCCCCCCCTTCGGATGCGGCCCTGACTGAGGGGATTTGAAAGAATTACTATACGAAATTCTTTTTAATTGTCTTACATTCTTTTTGCCAAATTTTTCATGTAGAGATGTTCCAGGGCAATTATCCAGAAGTTTTTTTTCCGCGTGTTTTGTTTTATCCAAAAACAAAACAAACTATAGCCAATCATAACATATCATAGGCATGCTACATACTTGAAGTTTCAATTTTTTTTAATGAGATAGGTTTAATTACAATAGAATAGGAAAATTCAAGAAAGATCCATTTTTTTTTCAAATCAAACTACTTTTGTCTTAATTCTCTGGTACTAATATGAATGCTTAGCTCATCAGAGCACTACAGCCTTATATACACAGAACCCTTTCCAGGTCCAATTTATGACTAAGGTGACCTTGTTTACTGACAATGAGTCAGAAATTAGAAATTAGTTCACAGCAAAACAAAAAATGAAAGCTAACCAAAAATGGAGTATTTTTACCCCACTTTAAAATGGTGGCTGGTGTTTGAATCACGGAGGCTTGTTTATTTGCTGTTCTTTCCCAGGAGTGATTGTATTGACCAAATGGACCTAGAAGGGCTTATTCGAATGGGTATTAAAAGTTCTTGTGCCCTTTTTAAGTGACCAAAAAGACTAGAGAACAGCTGGACCCCCTCCCACGCTCATTTTCCCCCCAAATTATCTGATCAAAATTTTGAGATAGCCTTTTTGTTCAGTATAGTTGAAAGATCAAACAACTATGTCTCTCAAGGCCGTACCCAGAGGGGGGGGGGGTACGGGATTTTGAACCCCTCTCCCCCGCAATGTTTGTTTGACTTGTAAAAACATAACAAAGATGGATTAAAACAAAATTTGTATGCGTTTTTTGAGGGTTTTTTGTGTAAACCCCCCCACCCAAAAAACGGCCTTGGTGTCTTTAGCTGTAAAATGACCCCCCCCCCCCCAGTGTAAGTTATGTAAGTTATGAAGGGAGAGGCTTGTACGTTATGAAATTCGTCAATTGTTTACATGTTTTATTCGTTTTTGGGAAGTATGCACATTTTTTTTGGGGGGGGGGGGCTGTTCTTGGGATAGTTTTCTATGAGTAGAATGTTCCTTGGGGAGGGAAAATTCTGGATTGTGAAAATTCTAGGGGAAATGTTACACTGGTGACAAGGCCATACCCAGGATTTTTTTTTCTTGTTTTCTGGGAAATAATTTTCACGGAAGGGGGCTTTTCTGGAGGGATCAAGAAACCGATTAGAGATTTAAGTCTTATTCAAATGAAAGGATACAAAAGAGAATATTTTAGGCTGAATCGTCTGCAAGCAATTTTACAGAGAGGAGGGGGGGGGGGATTCACAGCGAAAATGAAACTGGCTGGAGGGAATTTGACAGGGAGAGGGTGCATTTTAAATTGGATAAAATTTCCACAGATGACCTTTCCGTGAGGGGGAGGGGTCTATTTCATAGAGGGTCAACCAGATCCACCGGTATTATTTGAAAAACGAACAGAAATTATTCTATATATGAAGGATTGCCCCTCCTCAATACCTTCCCCTTTATGCTAAAGTTCGACTGTTTACTAAAATTGAAACACAGGGGCCATTTAATTACAATAGGAAGCTTTTTTAAAAGTGCTAACAGCTTTAGCGTGAAGAGCAGGGCATTAAGGAAGAGGCCTTCGTATATGGAATAAATCTGTCAAAATTAATATGCAAACTTTGTTTTAATTTTTCATGTACGGTGAGCTAAATTCGACCCTTCATTAGTTGAAAAACATTCAGAAATTAAATTCAAAAAGAAAGATTTTTTTTCACTGAAAGTAAGGAGCGACATTAAAACTTAAAACGAACAGAAATTATTCCAGATATGAAAGGGACTGTCCCCTCCTCAATGCCTTGCTCCTTACGCTTAAGTTTTTGTGGTTTTAAAAAGTAGAGTTGCTAAACAGAGTTGAAATTTAGCGTAAAGAGAGAGGTGTTGAGGAGGGGACGGCCCCTTTCATATACGGAATAATTTCTGTTCATTTTAAGTTATAATGTCACTCCTTACTTTCAGTTAAAAACTTAAGAAAAATAATTCTATAGATTAAAACATAACTTTCTGATAAAACTTAATCATTTGGGTTGGGAGGAGAGTAGTAAAATTTGTCCGTGTTATTCTTGTGCGTGTTATCCCATGTTATTACACTGGCTTTTTGGTGCAAAAATACCGTAATTCTGTATTTAGCTCATTAGAAGAAAATTTTTTTTTGTGTACAATTGTTGGTTTCTTTGAAACACTGTCGAATTTATAAATTACAACAAAAACGGATTCACGCTTAACCTTGTTTCTGTTATAACAGGTTGTAACTTACCTTCAATATTTATTTGCATTGCCACTAACCATGGGCGCCCATAAGCTGAATTCCAGGGGGGGGGGGCAAACCTCATTTAATTGACAATTTTAATGCTATATAATAGAAATCTCAGAAAAAAAATATAAAAATAAGGCAATATCATTCAGCCAAGGGGGGGGGCGGGAGCCCACCCCTGCCCCCCCCCCCCATATGGGCGCCCATGCCACTAACCCATATTTTTTTTTCCAATTAGCTTTAAGTTATTTTTGTACAAATTTTCCTTCATGACGTCTTTCACCAAGAAGGCGTAAAAGGGGGGGGGGGGGGGCTTGGTGCCCTCCAATTACATTTGACTCTCAAAAAGGCACTAGAAATTACTATTTCCGACTGAATAGGCCCCTGTCAAGTTTGTAAAACCTCCCCTTGCAAATAAAACCCCTCTGGGGGGGATAGTAAAAATAATGTTGAAGCTTTTTGAAAAAAAGCTGCTATTTTGAAAAAAAAACTTACTAGAACTCTCATTTAAAAAAAAAAAATCTAGGACTGGTGCTTGTGCATATGTTACCGTGAATGTCCGAATTTTTTGAATGTCGACATTCACCGGTGAAAGTCCGAAATACCTTTTTTTTTTTTTTTATTAGATTTAGTCAGCAGTTACCAGTCAACTTTTTCAGTTTTATGCAAGGTTTGATGGTGACAGGTTCACTTTAAATTTTAAGGACAAAGATTTCAATAAAAACCTTATATAACCCCAGGGTATAACTTATAACCCTGGCCCTGAAGACTGTGGGGGGAGTGTCCTGCTGTAAGGTATAATTTCCTGAACTTTAAGCTGCGTGGAACAAAATCGTTATCTCAAAATTTTGATTCGATGTGTTTGGGGAAATGGTGGGCGTGGAAGGGGTATTAGGTGCCTTCCAATCACTTTCGACTATCAAAAAGGGTACTAGCCATTTCAATTTCTAATCGAATGATTTCTTTTAGAAGTTTCTACGACAACACGTTCTATAAAATACTTATATGCCCCCAGGGCATAACTTACAACAATTGCCCTGAGGGCCGTGGTGGGGGGAGGGGTTGTCATCCTTAAAGACCTAATTTCCAAAATGTTTAACTACGTTGAATGAAATGGCTATCTGAAAATTTTGATTGGATGTGTTTGGGGAAAAGGTGGGCCCTGAGATGGGGGTTAGTTGCCCTCAAATCACTTTCGACTATTAAAAAGGGCATTAGCCCTTTGAATTTCCAATCGAATGAGCCCTGTTTCAATTTTCTACGACAAAAATTTCAATAACAACCTTATATAACCCCAGGAAATAATTTATAACCCTTGGCCTGAAGACTGTGGGGGGAGTGTCCTGCTCAAAATTATAATTTCATGAACTTTAAACTGCGTGGAACAAAATGGTTATCTCAAAATCTTGATTGGATTTGTTTGCGGAAATGGTGGGCGTGGAATGGGTGTTAGTTGCGTTCCAATCAGTTTTGACTATTAAAAAGGGCAGTAGCCGTTTCGGTTTCCAATCGAATGAGCCCTTTTTGAAGTTTCTACGACAACACGTTCTATAAAAACCTTATATGCCCCCAGGGCATAACTTACAACCCTTGCCTTGAGGGCTGTTGGGGGTTGTCATCCTCAAAGACCTACCCAGAAGTTAAAACTACGTTGAATAAAATGGCTATCTCAAATTTTGATTGCATGTGTTTGGGGAAAAGTTGGACGTGAGAGGGGGGTTAGTTGCCCTCCAATCACTTTCGACTATTAAAAAGAACACTAGCCCATTGAATTTCTAATCGAAAGAGCTTTTTTGAAGTTTCAATGACAAAGCCTTCTATAAAAACCTTATATGCCCCCAGGGCATAACTTACAACCCTTGCCCTGAAGGCTGTGGGGGAGTGTTCTCCTCAAAAACATATTTTCTATCTGGAAATCAACTACGCTGAACAAAATGGCTATCTCTAAATTTTGATGGGATGTGTTTGGGGAAATGGTGGGGGTGGAAGGGGTTTTAGTTGCCTTCCAATCACTTTCGACTATTAAAAACGGCACAAGCCTCTCCAGTTTCGAATTGAATGAGCCCTTTTCGAAGTTTCTACGATAACTTCTTCGAAACAAAGTGCCCTGCTCTAAAGGAAAAAAAAAAATTAATAAATAATACATTGTGCCAACTTCGTTCTTATATGCCCCCAGGGTATAACTTAAAACCCTTGCCCTGAGGATTGTGGGGGAGTGTCCTCCTCAAAAACATATTTTCTATCTGAAAATCAACTACGCTAAACAAAATGGCTATCTCAAAATTTTGATTGGATGTGTTTGGGGGATGGAGTGGCATGGGGGGCACTATTTGTCCTCCAATCACTTTCCAATATTAAAAAAGGCACTAGCCACTCCAATTTCCAATCGAATGAACCTTTTTTGAAGTTTCTACGACAACTCCTTCGATACGAAGTGCCCTGGTATGGAAAAAGAAAACAAAAAAATAATAATACATTGTGCCAATATCGTTCTTTACTTAGGCAGCGCAATTGCGCTGCGTATGATTTCTACAACAATTTTCTATATAAACATTATATGCCCCCCGGGCATAACTTACAACTCTTGTCGTGAGGGCTCTGAGGGGGTTATCATCCTAAAAGACCTAATTTCCAGAACGTTCAACTTCGTTGAACAAAATGGATGTCTTAAAATTTTGATTGGATGTGTTTGGGAAAATGGTAGACGTGAGAGGGACGTTATTGGCTCTCCAATCACTTTCAACTATTAAAAAAGGCACTAGCCCTTTCAATTTCTAATTGAATGAGCCCTTTTGAAGTTTCTACAACAACGCTTTCAATAAAAACCTTATATCCCCCCAGGGCATAACTTACAACCCTTGCCCTGAGGGGTGTGTAGGGGGGAGGGGTTGTCATCCTTAAAAACCTAGTTTCCATAACTTTCAACTACGTTGAATAAAATGGCTATATAAAAATTTTGATTGGATTTGTTTGGGGAAAAGATGGGCATGAGAGGGGGGTTTGTAGCCCTCAATTCCCTTTCGACTATTAAAAAGGGCACTAGCCGTTTGAATTTCCAATCGAATGAGCCTACGACAAAAGTCTCTAAAAAAACCTTCAAGTCTCTACGACAAATATTTCAATAAAATGGTTATAACTTTTAACCCTTGCCCTGAACACTGTTGGGGGAGTGTCCTGCTCAAAAGTATAATTTCATGAACTTTAAACTGCGTGGAACAAAATGGTTATCTAAAATTTTGATTGGATGTGTTTGCGGAAATGGTGGGCGTGGAAGGGGTGTTAGTTGCCTTCCAATCACTTTGGACTATTAAAAAGGGCACTAGCCATTTCAATTTCCAATCGAATGAGCTCTTTATGAAGTTTCTACGACAACACTTTCTATGATAACCTTATATGCCCCAAGGGCATAACTTATAACCCTTGCCTTGAGGGCTGTTGGGGGTTGTCATCCTCAAAGACCTACCCAGAAGTTAAAACTACGTTGAATAAAATGGCTTAATCCAAATTTTGATTGGATGTGTTTGAGGAAAAGGTGGGCGTGAGAGGGGGGTTAGTTGCCCTCCAATCACTTTCGACTATTAAAAAGAGCACTAGTTCTTTAAATTTCCAATCGAATGAGCTTTTTTGAAGTTTCTACGACAACGCCTTCTATAAAACCTTATATGCCCCCAAGGCATGACTTACAACCCTTGCCCTGAAGGCTTTGGGGGAGTGTCCTGCTCAAAAATATAATTTCTATGTGGGACTCAACTACGCTGAACAAAATAGCTATCTTAAAATTTTTATTGGATGTGTTTGGGAAAATGGTAGGCGTGGAAGGGGTGTTAGTTGCCTTCCAATCACTTTCGACAATTAAAGAGGGCACAAGCCACTCCAATTGCCAATTGAATGAGCCCTTTTCGAATTTTCTACGACAGCTTCTTCGAAACAAAGTGCCCTGCTCTAAAGGAAAAAAAAAATTAATAAACAATACATTGTGTCAATATCGTTCTTATATGCCCCCAGGGCATAACTTAAAACCCTTGCCCTGAGGGTTGTGGGGGAGTGTCCTCCTCAAAAACATATTTTTTATCTGAAAATCAAGTACGCTGAACAAAATGGCTATCTCAAAATTTTGATTGGATGTGTTTGGGGGAATGATTGGCATGGGGGGGGGACTAGTTGCCCTCCAATCACTTTCCACTATTAAAAAAGGCACTAGCCACTCCAATTTCCAATCGAATGAACCTTTTTTGAAGTTTCTACGACAACTCCTTCGATACGAAGTGCCCTGGTATGGAAAAAGAAAACAAAAAAATAATAATTGAGAAAAAGAAAAAAGAAATTGAGAAAAAGAAAAAGAAAAAAGAAAACATTGTGCCAACATCGTTCTTTACTTAGGCAGCACAATTGCACTGCCTATGATTTCTACAACAGCTTTCTATATAAACCTTATATGCCCCCAGGGCATAACTTACAACCCTTGCTCTGACGCCTCTGAGGGGGTTATCATCCTAAAAGACCTAATTTCCTGAACTTTCAACTACGTTGAACAAAATGAATATCTCAAATTTTTATTGGATGTGTTTGGGAAAATGGTGGGCGTAAGAGGGACGTTATTGGCTCTCCAATCACTTTCAACTATTAAAAAAGGCACTAGCCCTTTCAATTTCTAATTGAATGAGCCCTTTTGAAGTTTCTACAACAACGCTTTCAATAAAAACCTTATATCCCCCCAGGGCATAACTTACAACCCTTGCCCTGAGGGCTGTGTAGGGGGGAGGGGTTGTCATCCTTAAAAAGCTAATTTCCATAACTTTCAACTACGTTGAATAAAATGGCTCTATAAAAATTTTGATTGGATTTGTTTGGGGAAAAGATGGGCATGAGAGGGGGGTTTGTAGCCCTCAATTCCCTTTCGACTATTAAAAAGGGCACTAGCCGTTTGAATTTCCAATCGAATGAGCCTACGACAAAAGTCTCTAAAAAAACCTTCAAGTCTCTACGACAAATATTTCAATAAAATGGTTATAACTTTTAACCCTTGCCCTGAACACTGTTGGGGGAGTGTCCTGCTCAAAAGTATAATTTCATGAACTTTAAACTGCGTGGAACAAAATGGTTATCTCAACATTTTCATTGGATGTGTTTGGGGAAATGGTGGGCGTGGAAGGGGTGTTAGTTGCCTTCCAATTACTTTCTACTATTAAAAAGGGCACTAGCCATTTCAGTTTCCAATCGAATGAGCCCTTTTTGAAGTTTCTACGACAACACGTTCTATAAAAACCTTATATGCCCCCAGGGCATAACTTACAACCCTTGCCCTGAGGGCTGTTGGGGGTTGTCATCCTCAAAGACCTACCCAGAAGTTAAAACTACGTTGAATAAAATGCCTATCTCAAATTCTGATTGGATTTGTTTGGGGAAAAGGTGGGCGTGAGAGGGGGGTTAGTTGCCCTCCAATCACTTTCGACTATTAAAAAGGGCACTAGTCCTTTGAATTTCTAATCGATTGAGCCTTTTTTGAAGTTTCTACGACAACGCCTTCTATAAAACCTTATATGCCCCCAAGGCATGACTTACAACCCTTGCCCTGAAGGCTGTGGGGGAGTGTCCTCCTCAAAAACATAATTTCTATCTGGAAATCAACTACACTGAACAAAATGGCTATCTCTAAATTTTGATTAGATGTGTTTGGGGAAATGGTGGGCGTGGAAGGGGTGTTAGTTGCCTTCCAATCACTTTCGACAATTAAAAAGGGCACAAGCCACTCCAATTTCCAGTAGAATGAGCCCTTTTCGAAGTTTCTACGACAGCTTCTTCGATACAAAGTGCCCTGCTCTAAAGGAAAAAAAAAATTAATAAACAATACATTGTGCCAACATCGTTCTTATATGCCCCCAGGGTATAACTTAAAACCCTTGCCCTGAGGGTTGGGGGGGAGTGTCCTCCTCAAAAACATATTTTTTATCTGAAAATCAACTACGCTGAACAAAATGACTATCTCAAAATTTTGATTGGATGTGTTTGGGGGAATGATTGGCATTGGGGGGGGGGACTAGTTGCCCTCCAATCACTTTCGACTATTAAAAAAGGCACTAGCGACTCCAATTTCCAATCGAATGAGCCGTTTTTGAAGTTTCTACGCCAACTCCTTCGATACGAAGTGCCCTGACATGGAAAAAGAAAACATAAAAAATAATAATACCTTGTGCCAACATCGTTCTTTACTCAGGCATCGCAATTGCACTGCTTATGATTTCTACAATAGCTTTCTATATAAACCTTATATGTTCCCCAGGGAATAACTTACAACCCTTGCACTGAGGGCTCTGAGGGGGTTATCATCCTAAAAGACCTAGTTTCCAGAACTTTCAACTACGTTGAACAAAATGAATATCTCAATATTTTGATTGGATGTGTTTGGGAAAATGGTGGGCGTGAGAGGGGCGTTAGTGGCTCTCCAATCCCTTTAAACAATTAATAAAGACACTAGTCCTTTAGATGTCCCATCAAATTATCCCTTTCGAATTATCTACGATAATGCTTTCAATAAAAACTTTATATCTTCCCAGGGCATACCTTATAACCTTTGTACGAAAGGCTCTGTAGGGGGGAGGGGTTGTCATCCTTAAAAACCTAATTTCCATAACTTTCAACTACGTTGAATAAAATGGCTATATAAAAATTTTGATTGGATTTGTTTGGGGAAAAGATGGGCATGAGAGGGGGGTTAGTAGCCCTCAAATCCCTTTTGACTATTAAAAAGGGCACTAGCCGTTTGAATTTCCAATCGAATGAGCCTACGACAAAAGTCTCTTAAAAAACCTTCAAGTCTCTGCGACAAATATTTCAATAAAATGGTTATAACTTTTAACCCTTGCCCTGAACACTGTTGGGGGAGTGTCCTGCTCAAAGGTATAATTTCCTGAACTTTAACCTGCGTGGAACAAATTGGCTATCTCAAAATTTTGACTGGATGCGTTTGGGGAAATGGTGGGTGTGGAAGGGGTGTTAGTTGCCTTCCAATCACTTTCAACTATTAAAAAGGGCACTAGTAATTTCAATTTCCAATCGAATGAACCCTTTTTGAATTTTCTACGACAACGCTTTCTATAAAAACCTTATATGCCCCCAGGCCATAACTCACAATCCTTGCCCTGAGGGCTGTGGGGGGGGGGGGGGTTGTCATCCTCAAAGACCTAATTTTCAGAACTTAAAACTACGTTGATTAAAATGGCTATCTCAAAATTTTGATTGGATATGTTTGGGGAAAAGGTGGACCTGAGAGGGGGGTTATTTGCCCTCCAATCACTTTCGACTATTAAGAAGGGCACTAACCCTTTGAATTTCCTATCGAATGAGCCTTTTTTGAAGTTTCTACGACAACGCCTTCTATAAAAACCTAATATGCCCCCAGGGTATAACTTACAACCCTTGCCATGAAGGCTTTGAGGGTTTGTCCTACTCTAAAACATAATTTCTATCTGGAAATCAACTACGCTGAACAAAATGGCTATCTGAAAATTTTGATTGAGTGTGTGTCGGGAAGTGGTGGGCGTGTATGGGGTGTTTGTTGCCTTCCAATCACTTTTGACTATTAAAAAGAGCACAAGCCACTCCAATTTCCAATTGAATGATCCCTTTTCGAATGCCTTGGTCATTAAGCTAAAGTTTTTAGTGCTTTGAAAAACATTCTTTTTCCAATTCAACGGCCTTGTGTTTCAGTGAATACCCTTAAGGAATTAGGACAAAAAGTCAAACCTTAAAGTAAAGAGCAAGGAACTAATAAGGACACAGCCCCCTTCATATAAAGAATAATTTATGTTCAAACAGGTTTAAAAGCTAATCCTTACTTTCAGTTAATAAAATTATTCTTTGGAATTTAATTTCTGATTTTCTTACAAGCTTAACCCCAGGCTTAACCTAGATATAATGTTGGGTACCAGCCCCTTAAGTCGACCCATCTCCGCGACTCCCGGAGATGAGTCACACGAACGCTAGAAAAAAAAATAAAGTTTTTAGTTTCTCTTACACTTTTGTGTTATAGCTGTGGAAATTTTGTGTTATATACCTGTGGAAAAATGGTTCTGTCACCAGAGGAATATAGTGTGGCGGAACAAGCGGATGATTTACAAATAAGAAAATTCATGGCTGCTAGAAATCAGCCTAATGGCTTTATTGAACAATGTAGCGACCGGGAAATACAGAAGCTATTGCAGCGAATATTCTCCATGCCAAAGACAAGGGAGTTCAAAGTTAACAACGAAAGCATTCACAATACAGTAAGTACTTGATCTATCTTATACACCTAAACGCTAGAAATAAAATACCCCCCCCCCCCCCCCGTAAAAAATCTTACTCAACCCCAGAAAAATTTAATTACGAAATTTGCAATTAAGGAGTATTTTGCACCTTTTTTTCAAATTTTGAATAAAATAAAAAGACTTCCATTATAAGAATGAACATTAGCCTACATAAATCCGGATTTGGAATTACTTGGGCTCAGGATAAAGAAAAATAAACTACTGGCTATTTTTACTATTCAAATCAGGAATATGTCAATATTTTCTCCTTAGAATTGGTTCAGCCTTTCAGTGATTTAATAAAATAAATCATTTTGTTTTCAACTAGAAGCAAAGAGCAACATTAAAACTTAAAAGAGCATAAATTTTACCAAAAATAAACCCCTCCTCAATACCTTGCTCTTCATGTCAAAGTATCTTTTTGTATTTTGAAAAATCTCCTGACTAATTAAAAGGCTCTTATGTTTCAGGAGTTGTTTTTAACTAATTGGTACAAAAAGTTAAAATTTGCGTAAAAAGTAAGGTATTGAGGAGGGGGATCCAACCTCGTATATGGGATAATTTCTGTTTGTTTTAATGCTGCTCATTACTACTTTTAGCAGATAAATCTGTTTTTTTATTTATTTTCTGATGGTTTTTAAAATATCACCAGAAATTGCACCTTTTCTCTCCATGGACAATCTCCCCTCCCCAGAAAATTCCTCCTTGGAAAGTTTCTCCCGCGTAAATTCCTTCTTGCCCCAGACAATTCTAGCCCTGCTAAGAATTCCCCATAAAAACACTTCTTGCAGACAATTCCACCAGAAAAATTATTTTTAAGCCTATTTTCTTTTGAAAAAAAATACTAATTTTTCTTTGTTTTTCTAATCGTTTTTCAAAATCATGCCGGAAATCTTCCTTCTATGGAAATTTTTTGTCTCAACAGAACGTTTCTCCCACGTGAAGTTCTCCCATAAGGAATCTCTCCTGTGGAAAATTAACCCACCTCACCATGGCAATATCTACCTGACAACTTCCACTTCTTTGAAAATTTTACCTTGGCTATTCCCCGGAATATCTTCAAATGTTGAATTGGCGAAAGAAAGCAGGTAAAATAAAATTAATTTTGTTTCAGAATTTCGGTAAATTCTTTTAAATATAGTTTCCCTCTGAAAATTTATCCCTGTAAACTTCCCTCCCCACGGTAAATTCTCCTGTTGGAAACACCCCCCTCCCCCTCCTGCAGAAAATTTTCCCCCCAGAAAAACCACCCTCTCCAAAAAATGTCTTTACTTTCCAATAATAAATACTATATGTAAACACAGGACAAATTTCAAAACTTACAACACTTTCCCCAGGGACTTGCAGGGTCGTGTCATCCCCAGAGGCATGATTAATTGACCTTTCAACTATACTGATCAAAATGGCTATCTCAAATTTTTGATCAGATGAGTTTGGGGAAAAAAGCGTGGGAGTTTTTTTGTACTTTTAAAAAAGTGTCTTGTTGTTCTAATTAAACGACCCTTGTGTTTCAGGAGTCATTTTTAAATAATTGGGAAAAATTAAAACTTTAGCGTAAAGAGCGATGTGTTGAGGAGGGGACAATCCCCTTTATATACGTAATAATTTCTGTTCGTTTTAAGTTTTAATGTTGACCCTTACTTTCAGTTGAAAAAACTTGTTTGTTTTTACTTTAATTTTTGATCGTTTTTTAAATAATTCCGGGAAATCTGGCCCTAGCTCCACGGAGAACCCCCCCACGGAAATATCCTCTATACAATTCAATCCCGGTGAAAATTTACCTTGGACAATTACTCTTAACCACTCCGCGTGTAAAATTGAGACGGAAAAGAGAAAGCAAGACATAAAAAGAATTTTGTATAATAATTCTGCCAAATTCCCCCAGTGTAGAATTTTGACGATTTTGGTAAAAACGGGTTTAGGGAGGGAGCCTAGTAGGTGCCCTCCAATTTTTTTGATCACTTAAAAAGGGAACTAGAACTTTTAATTTACATTCAATAAACCCTCTCGCGATATTCTAGGACTGCTGGGTCGATACAATCACCCATGGAAAGTAAAAAAAAAAATACACACGCATCCGTGATCTTTCTTCTGGAAAAAAATACAAAATTCTACATTTTTGCAAATAGGAGCTTGAAACCTATATAGTAGGGTTCTCTGATACGCTGAATCTGAGTGTGTGATTTTCATTGAGATCACTTCACTTTTAGGGGTTGTTTCCCCCTTTTTTCGAAAATCAGAAAAATTTTCTCAGGCTCGTAGCTTTTGATGGGTAACATTAAACCTATTGGAATTTATATAGCCTACTTGAAATCAGCATAAAAAGCCGATTCTTTTGGTATATCTATTGGTATCAAAATTCTGTTGTTTAGAGTTTTGGTTACTATTGATCCGGGTCGCTCCTTACTTACAATTTGTTACCACGAACTGTTTGATATTTAGGTTTTGATTTCGATATTTGTTCCAATATATCGACATCCATATCTAATATCACCAAACACTAGTAAAAGTTTTCTCCCGCCCTGCCCCAAAGCAACTTAAACCCGTGTTTTCTACAGGAAATTTTAGGCTGGGGGAATTTGCCAGAATTCCTATACAAAATTCTTTTTATTTGTCTTTGCGGTACTTGTCGCTTATATAATACACACTCGAGAAGTGAAGTTAGGTGAATGCTAAGGAAATAAAAAAAAAATGATGAAAACACAATAGTTTAGAAACAGATTTGGGCTATATATTTGCACATTAGGGGGGGGGGGTCGCATAGCAAATGTTAACTACCTACCCAAATTACCAAATAAATACTTAAATAAAATATAGCTACAATTTATTTTCCAACCAAGCCAAAACTAATTGTCTGGTATAAAGAAGTTGCTTGACCAGTTTCTTGTCTCATCTTTGCGTCATTCGCGATCGAAATTCTCGAGTGTGTATTATATAACCGACAAGTGCCAACTTTGTCAACTAAATTTAATTTGTGCAATTGTTCCAGGGAACGTTTCCAACAGGTTTAGAATTGTCTTGTGGTTTTTCCATGGGGGGAGGGGTAATTTTCATCTGGATACAAACGATATTAAATTAGTAAAAAAACAAGTTTTCTTTTCAGCTGAAAGTAAAGTGCAAAATAAAAACTTAAAACGAACAGAAATTGTTCTGTATATGAGTGGGGTTGATTCCTTCTCAATACTTTGCTCTTTACGCTGAAGTTAAGCTTTTTATCTCAATTCCTCAAGAACAGCTCCTGAAACTCCAAAGTCATTTAATTAGAATAAGAAGTATATTTTGTAAGTTCTGAAGTACGTTAGCAGTAGAATGCTTATATTGAATTTGCGTACGGCACTAGGAATTCCCATGTTATTTGCGTACGGCACGTTCCATGGCACCTTTCCAAGGTAGATTACCAGACTGGTTATTTGGCAGTGTATAATGTAGTCAAAAACATGTTTTGAGAGTATGGTCGTAATAGTATAATTTAAAACAGACAGGTTTTTTTTTCTGGTATTGTTGTCAATTGCACAATGAATGTACATGGTGAGTTCACGTGCACATTTTTTTTCTTAAAAAACTGGTACATTTAAAAAGGGGTAATGAGATTTGCGAATTGGAGTGTAGGATTCGCGAATTTGATCCTATTAAGGTGGAAAAAAAAGGAAAGAGTTTAGCATTTGCAAATACTTCAATGTGTTGTCAATTTAAAATAGTTTAGAAATAAAAAAATTTAACAAGAAATGGCTGAAAAGTGTTTTGGCGGAGATGGGGTGATTGTGTACTGTATAATGCACATGTGATATTTGGACAGTGTTGTCAATTTAAAATAGTTTAACGGTCCCTCCGTCCCCCATTTCTGCGGGCTGGGGCGGGGGGGTCAATTTTGGAGGGAAAACCAAAAATACTCAGAGTCGAAAATAAACGGGATCTGCCTCAAGGGGAAGGCTCAGAGGCCCTTCGTTCCTCCATTTCTGAGGGCAGGGGAGGGGGGGGGTAAAGTTTGGAGGTAAAACCAAAAATACTCAGAATCGAAAATAAATGGGATCGGCCTCAAGGCGAAGGCTCAGAGGCCCTTCGTTCCCCCAATTCTGAGGGCAGGGGGGGGGGGTCAATTTTGGAGGGAAAACCAAAAATACTCAGAATCAAAAATAAACGGGATCTGCCTCAAGGGTAAGGATCAGAGGCCCTTCTTTCCCCAATTTCTGAGGGCAGGGGAGGGGGGTCAATTTTGGAGGGAAAACCAAAAATGCTCAGAATCGAAAATAAAGGGGATCTGCCTCAAGGGCAAGGCTCAGAGGCCTTCCTCCATATCTGAGGGCAGGGGAGGGGGGAGGGTCAATTTTGGAGGGAAAATCAAAAATGCTCAGAATCGAAAAAAATGGGATCTGCCTCAAGGGTAAGGCTAAGAGGCCCTTCGTTCCCCCATTTCCGAGGGTAGGGGAGGGGGTCAATTTTGGAGGGAAAACCAAAAATACTCAGAATCGAAAATAAATGGGATCTGCCTCAAGGGGAAGGCTCAGAGCCCCTTCTTTTTCCCATTTCTGAGGGCAGGGAAGGGGGGGTCAATTTTGGAGGGAAAACAAAAAATACTCAGAATCGAAAATAAACGGGATCTGCCTCAACGGGAAGGCTCAGCGGCCCCTCGTTCCCCCTTTTCTGTGGGCAGGGGAGGGGGGGGGGGTCAATTTTGGAGGGAAAAGCAAAAATACTCAGAAACGAAAATAAACGGGATCTGCCTCAAGGGCAAGGCTCAGAGGCTCCTCCTTCCCCCATTTCTGAGGGCAGGGGAGGGGGAGGGGTCAATTTTGGAGGGAAAATAAAAAATGCTCAGAATCGAAAATAAATGGGATCTGCCTCAAGGGGAAGGCTCAGAGGCCCCTCCTTCCCCCATTTCTGAGGGCAGTGCTTTGTCGAATTTTGAGCAAAACAAGGATTGTAACACCTGATTGACCCGTTTTCCAACTTTTACCTTGAGAGTCGATGTTGTTAGCAGAATTTCAAAAGGATCGTTTATTAGTGCTGGCGTATTTGATGAAATAAAAATGCTTATTTTTTAATTTAATTGGGGTGAAAAGTCAAAGTCTAACAGAAAGAACAAGGTATTTTGGAGGGGGGGGCAGCTCACTTCATATACGGGGTAATTTCCAATCGTCTTAGTTTTTTAACGATGCTCCTTATTTCTAGTTGAAAATGCTAATTTTTTAATTTAATTGTGATGAAAAGTCAAAAGTCTAACATAAAGAACAAGGTATTTTGGAGGGGGGCTCATTACTGATATTGATATTAGTGCGTAAAAACTACAAACTGACAAAAATGTCCAGAACTTTTTTTTCTTATAGTCTTGACTTTGAAGACATTTCTTCATCTTAATTGGCTTTAGAAATATCATGCAAAATAAACTAGCCTAACAGTTATTGCTTTGTCGAATTTTGAGCAAAACAAAAGGATTGTAACACCTGATTGGCCCGTTTTCCAACTTTTACCTTGAGAGTCGATGTTGTTAGCAGAATTTAAAAAGGATCGTTTATGAGTGCTGGCGTATCTGATGAAATAAAAATGCTTATATTTTAATTTAATTTGGGGTGAAAAGTCAAAGTCTAACATAAAGAGCAAGGTATTTCGGAGGGGGGGGGGCAGCTCACTTCATATACGGGGTAATTTCCATTCGTCATAGTTTTTTAACGATGCTCCTTATTTCTAGTTGAAAATGCTTATTTTTTAATTTAATTGTGATGAAAAGTCAAAAGTCTAACATAAAGAACAAGGTATTTTGGAGGGGGGCTCGTTACTGATATTGATATTAGTGCTTAAAAACTACAAACTGACAAAAATATCCAGAACTTCTTTTTTTCTTATAGCCTTGACTTTGAAGACATTTCTTCATCTTAGTTGGCTTTAAAAATATCATGCAAAATAAACTAGCCTAACAGTCATGGCTTTGTCGAATTTTGAGCAAACAAAAGGATTGTAACACCCGATTGGCCCGTTTTCCAACTTTTACCTTGAGAGTCGATGTTGTTAACAGAATTTCAAAAGGATCGTTTATGAGTGCTGGCGTATCTGATGAAATAATTTAGGTCGTATGATAAATTTAATTTTTTTTTTTAATTCAGTAGTTTTTCAGTAAGGACACTCGATATCCTAAAAGTGTTTGATTAAAACTTTTACGTTGAGCATCGATGTTGTTAGCAGAATTTCAAAAAGGATCGTTTATGAGTGTTGGCGTATCTGATGAAATAATTTAGGTCGTATGATCAATTTAATTTTTTTTTTTAATTGAGTAGTTTTTCAGTAAGGACACCCAATATCCTAAAATTGTTTGATTCAAACTTTTACCTTGAGAATCGATGTTGTTAGAAGAATTTCAAAAGAATCGTTTATGAGTGCTGGCGTATCTGATGAAATAATTTAGGTCGTATGATATTTTTTTTTTTTTTAATGCAGTAGTTTTTTTAGTAAGGACACTCGAGACAACACGCACACAGAGAGGACACACACACAGATACGAAACACACATAGAGACGACACATGCATAGAGACAACACAAACACACAGAGACGACACCCACACAGAGACGACATACACACAGATACGAAACACACATAGAGACGACACATGCATAGAGACAACACACACACAAAGAGACTACACACACAAAAAGACGACACACACACACACAGAGAGATGGCACACACACACACAGAGACGACATACTCAAAGTGACGACTTACACATAGAGAAGACACACACACACACAAACACACACACACAAACGCGCGCACATACACACATACACACACACACACACAAACACACACACACACACACAAATACACAAACACAGATACAAAAACACACACACACACACCCAAAGACACACACCAACACACACACAAACACACACACACACATACAAACACACACACACACACAGACACACACACACAAACACACAGAAACCCACACAGACACACACAAACTATCAAAGAGACACACACACACACACACACACAGAGAGAGACGAGACACATAGAGAGTCGACACACACACAGAGAGACGACAAACACACAGAGACAACACACACACACACACAAAGAGACGACACACACACACACTCAGACACACACACAAAGAGACGACACACACACACACACACACACACACAAATAGAGACAACACAGACATAGAGACGCCAAACATACAGAGAAGACACAAAAACAGAGACGACACACTCACATAGAAACGACACACACACACAAAGACAACAAACACAGAGACGACACACTCACACAAAGACAACAAGCACAGAGACAACACCCACACAGAGACAACACACACACACACAGAGAAGACACATATATATCGATGACACACTCACATAGACGACACACACACAGAGACGACAACACACCGACAGAAGACACACGCACAGAGACGACACGCACACAGAAACAGCACACACACACACTCACAGAGACGACACACACATAGCAACGACACACGCACAGATACGACACACACACAGAGACGACAGCACACATAGAGACGACACACGCACAGAGACGACACACACACACACAGGGAGAGACGAAACACAAACACAGAGATGACACACGCACACAGAGACGAAACACACACATAGAGACGACACATGCACAGGGACGATACACACACACACAGAGACAACAAACACACAAAGACGACGACACACACACATAGCGACGACACACACACAGAGAGAAGACACACGCGCAGAGACGACACACACAGAGACGGCACACACACACAGAGAGATGAAACACACATACAGAGACTAAACAGCCATAGAGACGACACACGCATAGAGACGATACACACACAGAGTCAACACACACACACACAGAGAGACGAGACACATAGACAAGAAATGACAAACACACATAGAGACGACACACACACACAGAGACAACACACACACAGAGATGACACACACACAGAGACGACAAACACATATAGACTAATTACACATAGAGACGACACACACACAGAGAAGACACACACACAGAGATGACACATAAACAGAGATGACACACACACACAGAGACGACAACCACAGAGAGACAACACACACACAGAGACGACACACACACACAGATACGAAGCACACTAAGAGACGGCACACGCACAGAGACGACACACACACACACACATAGTACACAACAAAAACAGAGACGACACATCCACAGAGATGACACACACATAGAGACGACACACACACAGACACGACACACGAACAGAGTCATAGTGAGAGATATATCCAAAATGTTGGGTTTATCTAGGTTTTCTTAGAGTGGCGCGCCACTCTAAGTGAACCTAGAGTGGCGCGCCACTCATTTTTGTGCAAATTTTCCTTCATGACGTCTTTCACCAAGAAGGCGGATAAAAGGCGGGGATGTTGTTACTACGCTTGCATTGCGTCATGCAGTTGTAAAACAGGGGCGGTCCGAAAACCCGTCTCTGTTTTTCCGGAATGCCGAAGAAAAGTGGTTCTTTCCGAAAAGAACCATTGGGAGGTTTTGTCAACCCCCGAGGCATAATTACTTTAATTACTTCACTTTTTGACTATTTTTGACATAATGGCCATCTCAAAATTTTGATTGGCTGTATTTGGCGAAAAGAGCCCGGGAAAGGGGGGGGGGCCTTGGTGCCCTCCAATTACATTTGACTCTCAAAAAGGCACTAGAAATTATTATTTCCGACTGAATAGGCCCCTCTGAAGTTTTTAAAACCTTCCCTTGCAAATAAAGCCCCTCTGGGGGGGGGTAGTAAAAATAATGTTGAAGCTTTTTGAAAAAAGCTGCTATTTTGAAAAAAACTTACTAGAACTCTCATTTTAAAAAAAAATCTAGGACTGGTGCTTGTGCATATGTTACCGTGAATGTCCGAATTTTTTGAATGTCGACATTCACCGGTGAAAGTCCGAAATACCTTTTTTTTTTTTTCCTTAAATTTAGTCAGCAGTTGCCAGTCAACTTTTTCAGTTTTATGCAAGGTTTGATGGTGACAGGTTCACTTTAAATTTTTAGGACAAAGATTTCAATAAAAACCTTATGTAACCCCAGGGTATAACTTATAACCCTGGCCCTGAAGACTGTGGGGGGAGTGTCCTGCTCAAAGGTATAATTTCCTGAACTTTAAGCTGCGTGGAACAAAATCTTTATCTCAAAATTTTGATTGGATGTATTTGGGGAAATGGTGGGCGTGGAAGGGGTGTTAGGTGCCTTCCAATCACTTTCGACTATTAAAAAGGGTACTAGCTAGACCCCGGCGCGGCGCCGATGAGGGAAGACCGGCGGCGGCGGGGCAAAAAACAGCACGCCACGCCGCGCCGCGGGTACGACGCCGGCGGCGCGCCGGCGGCGCGATCAAAGTTGTCCACAAACAATGTTTTCATTAGTCTTTCTCAAATCGCAGCTTAAATTCACAACAGATTTGAGCCTATTCATGAGTTCCAAAAGTCACAAGTCGCTGGCTGGATACTGGTCTTCTTCGTTATTCATCAAGAGAAGTAGAAATCTGGTAGAAAAGAAATGGCTGTGGAGTTTCAGAACCCTTGCATAATAGTTGAAGTATCTATTAGATATGTATTCTTAACATAAATTATTATCAAAATTAGTAGTTTTTTTCATAGAGCATTACTGCATATAAAATATCAAATACCGTTTCACAAAATTCGTCAGTTATCTGGGTAAAAACTTTGAATATAACTTTGAACTTAGAAGCTTAATTTTTTCATAATGCCCTTTGTCTATATCTGTTTTTTAAACTTCAAACAAGTTTAATTGGGCTACTTTGATATTGATTGTTTTTTTTTTTTTTTTGCTCGTTTGGATTTTTAAGAAGCCTTTTTGTATTAAAAAGTTGTTTTTAATAACAATTTAAAAAAAATATATTTTAAATTTTTTTTTGCTTCTTTATAGAATATATGTCATTTAGGCTAAGGCTGAACTGCTGCTTTTTTATCGCTTTTGGCTGCTCTTTTGGATATTATTTATTTTTTCTTTTGGGGATTCATTCCAAATTATAACTGATAAATACCTAATATCAGTTAAATTATAAACTGTTTCTAAAAGGAGTAAATTTATCAAATTGAAAAATACATGATGAACACTTCACATGAGAACACTTCAATTACAATGACACAAAAAACACTTAATAGTTTATTGGCTATGAAGAAAAATGAAGTGCCAGCTATTTTCTTAGGTAAAAAATGAAAAGCTCATCCGTTTTAAGTGTAATTAAATGAAATAATATGCAGACTGAAGTAGCTCCAGGAAGATGTTGAAATGTTCATCTTAGTTCGTCAATTTTAATCCAAGCAAAATGTTAGGACGCTTAGTATCAGTTATTGAGTTTAAGCTTTGATTTCCAAATGCTAACAAGAATTACCAAATTTAAGAAAGTCGCAACAATAAGTCACCTGTGGTCAAAATACCTAGACTCCTCTTTGATCCCTACCCAGGCTCAAAGCTTCTGTTATGGTCATTTCCATGGAAATCTCCAAAGAGTTTCTTTTTAAAATAGCTTTCAAGCGTAGTTAGGGGTATTTAGACTTTTTTGCTTTTCTTCAAAGCTTTGAAAAAAGTGTTATAATATTCCAAATGTTACATTTGTGCATATTTTTGGTAATCATTTGTGGGGTGATCGAATTTTCTAAACCACTGAAGATACGTAAGAACGTTGCAACATCTAGTACCCTGAGGTCATAAGACTGTCAAAGATCCTCCTTGAACCTCCCAAATTGAAAGCTTTTATTATCACATGGCCTTTTAATGTAACTTGGGCACTGGACCAAGGGCGCCATTGTTACTCGAGCGCAACGTTAGGTGGGGATGTCGATATCGCTTTCGTAACACCAATTCGTTTTAGTGTGAATCTGCCTTGTACATATGAATGAATGTTTTCAAAGTAAACCCGTTTCATCAATACGAAACAAAAACCGGATTGGATGCATATTTCCCTTTCCCTTTGGACGATAAAACCATGCAAGTGCTGTATCAATTATAACTAACGAAAATCCTGTTAATTTTGTCAACTTTTCAACTTTTTGGGATCCCTGCTTTCAATAAAAAAAAATAAAGGTGATATCACTTAAATATAATAAAACCCTATGCCCCCTTCTGGATACCATCTTGATAGGATACCGTCTCTGCTTTAAATAAAAAAATAATTAACTTTTTGTCACCCCTGCTCTAAAAAAAAAATCGAGGTATTATCATTTAAATATGATAGCTCTATACCCCCCCCCCCCTCTGGATACCACCTTGATAGGATGCCCTCTCTGCTATAACTAAAAAAATGAACTTTTTGGGATCCCTGCTTTCAATAAATAAAATTTAGAGCTATTAGCATTTAAATATAATACCTCCCTACACACACCCCCCACCCCTCTGGATACCACCTTGATAGGATAGCGTCTCAGCTTTCATTAGAAAAATAATTTACTGAATAGTTAACAAGGTCACCATATGGTTCAAACAAACACGCAAAATAACGTTAAACAGCGTTAGTGTTCCTTGAAAAAAGAATGGAGGATATGAGTAAAGACAACAACAAAAATGTCGAAATTATTCAAATATACCTCAAATTATTGGAAAACTGAGTGATAGATTCGCCATGGCATTCCATAAGATCCAAAGATCCCCAGGGCATAACTTAAAACCCTTGCCCTAAGGGTTGGGGGGGAGTGTCCTCCTCAAAAACATATTTTTTATCTGAAAATCAACTACGCTGAACAAAATGGCTATCTCAAAATTTTGATTGGATGTGTTTGGGGGAATGATTGGCGTGGGGGGGGGGACTATTTGTCCTCCAATCACTTTCCACTATTAAAAAAGGCACTAGCCAGTTTAATTTCCAATTAAATGAGCCCTTTTTGAAGTTTCTACGACAAGTTCTTTGATATGAAGTGCCCTGGTATAAAGAAAACAAAAAAATAATACTACCATGTGCCTACATCTCTCTTTGCTTAGATAGCGCAATTGCGCTGCCGATGATTTCTACAAAAGTTATCTATATAAGCATTACATGCCCCCAGGGCATAACTTACAATCCTTGGACTGAGGGCTCTGAGGGGGCTATCATACTAAACTACCTAATTTACAGGACTTTTAACTACATTGAACAAAATAAATATCTTAAAATTTTGATTGGATGTGTTTGGGAAAATGGTAGACGTGAGAGGGACGTTATTGGCTCTCCAATCACTTTCAACTATTAAAAAAGGCACTAGCCCTTTCAATTTCCAATTGAATGAGCCCCCTCCCCACGCCCACCATTTCCCCAAACACATCCAATCAAAATTTTGAGATATCGATTTTGTTCAACGTAGTCGAAAGTTCTGGAAATTAGGTCTTTTAGGATAAAAACCCCATCAGAGCTTTCAGTGGAAGAGTTGTAATTTGTGCCCTGGGGGCATATAAGGTTTATATAGAAAGTTGTTGTAGAAAATTCAAAAGGGGCTCATTTGATTGGAAATTGAAATTGCCCTTTTTAATAGTCGAAAGTGAGTGGAGAGTAATTAACCCCCCTCTCACGCCCTCCATTACCCCAAACACATTCAATCAAAGTTTAGAGATAGCGATTTTGTTCAACGTAGTTGAAAGTTCTGGAAATTATGTGATTAAGGATGACAAACCCCCGAGAGTCCCCAGGGCAAAGGTTGTAAGTTATGCCCAGGGGGCATATAAGGTTTTTAATGATAGAGTTGTCGTAAAAACTTCAAAAGGGGCTCTTTAAATTGGTAATTGAGAGGTATTGACGAGATTGGACGTCAAGTGATTGGAAATGGAAAGTGATTGGACGGTAACTAACCTCTTTCACGCCCACCATTCCCCCAAACATATCCAATCAAAATTTTCAGATAGCCATTTCGTTCAACGTAGTTTAAAGTTCTGGACCCATAATAGATAAATTAGCTAGGAAGAGGTTTTTCAGCCCGAAAACACCCGTCAAAACATATCAAGCCCAGAAAAATTCTCCATTAGTCAGAATCCCGTGTGAATGCTGTGTCGTTTACTGGGCTATAATTTCCTCGAGGGGCGCGACTCCTCATGTAGGAATAGAGTTGAAAGCAAGGTCCCCAGTCTTGCAGGTACCCCGAAAGGGTCGAGGCAGCCCTTTGCAGAGGCCGTTGTCCATAGACCTGGATCTTCGCCCTGCCCTGCTCCCAATATTATTTTTACTGCTATTACTAGTACCACTTTTATGGCTACTAAACCTCTTCAATTACTGCCTAAGTTGCAACTACTTGTAAGGCTAAGATAACTAAAATGAAAACGACGTCAAAAGGGATTCAAAAGGATACATCATTAATATTTGAAGAACGGCTAACCGAAACTTCCGGGGAATCATGAGGAGATTTTCAACACTGCTACAGCTACTTTTACCTACTGCCACCACTAATACTCCGATACTAGTACTATTAAGGCTACATATATGAAGGTGAAAATTTGAGGAAACATTGAGTGGAAATTTAAACTAAATTGAATGACAATATGTTCATTCATATATGACAATATATGAATGAACATATATGACAATATGTTCAAATGACAATATGCAAAAAATTGCAAATTGTTACTTTGATGCTTTCTTTACTTTGTTATTTTTTACTTTGATATTGTTACTTTGATTCGTATCTATTAGTATCTATTGTATGTTTGTTTGCATTCATTGTTTATTTAATTTCTGTTCGTTTTGTTTTTAGCCGAATTTTCGTCACATAGAAGTTATACCTGGATGTGGATCTGAAGCTATTCCGGTAGAATTTAGATGCCACTATGGTTATAATGAAAGAGTAAGTCTAATTTCCCACAGAGGCCTTATTTCCCATAAGCTTCATTTTTCAGGTCAACTAGAAAAGGCATAAAACTAAATTAAACACTGCTATTTGTGTCCAGATTTTTAAAAGGGTTTATGTTGTTAAACATTGTTGAAAAGTGTCTCCAGCATACAAATAGCAGGCCAAACTATAAATTCTTGAAGAAAAGCCGAAAATATTTAAACTACTATTTTCTTTTTTTCTTAAAATACTATGTCAATATAATGTCATATATGTCATTTTTTCTTAAAATACTATGTCAATATAAAACGAACAGAACCTCTCGAATAAAAGTAAATTTAGTTTATCAGCCACCCGCACCTTTGAAAGGTGAAAATCTTGATTAAATGATTTGGTAGCCATATCCTTAATTTTCCAGAAAAGTTCCGACGGAAGGTTATTGAATAAAAAATTCTCGTGTTAATTCATATCTCTAACTAAATTTAAACGTCTTTGTTTTTTTTTTTTTCGGCAATTACATGGTTTAAAGCTATGAGACTTCATTTATCCTTTAATATCTTTTCATTTTCAATACCAAAGTAGGTGTTTGATCTAAAAGACTTAGGAATGACTGTTTCTTTCTTGCAATTAAAAAAAAAAACTTCTTGATTTATTAGATTTTCTTGTTTTAACTAAAGAAAAATACTTGTTTAACTAAAAAACAACGAGTTTTACGAATCCGCTAAAGTTTTTATGGACCCACTATCCACCAAGCACGACATGTCAGCAGCTGGGGAGAAAGCAATGATGCTTTTGTTTAAGTGTCCAGGCTCAATTTCAACCCTAAATCAGTTGCGTCATCTCAAATTCATCGAGAAAGTTACAGCATCTGCTTCGTATGTTGAGTCTCCCACAAGTGATGCTTGCAGCTTCCACTCATTTCGAGTTTATTTGCAAGTTGAATCGTGGAAAACCCTGGGATGTAATCTCGACCCTGGCCAGTTCGGTTGGGTAATTCAGAATGGATTATGTAGCCCTATTTTTGGTGAACTCCCCGCTGCCCCCAACTCTCTCCTTGCAGTTTTTCGCTGTAAGTGCAAAACCAACTGCTCAAATATGCGATGTACTTGCAAAAGAAATGGCATGAAATGCACCTGGGCCTGTGAAGCTTGCAAGGGAACAAGTTGTGCGAACTGTGTTACAACTGAGTTTCTCGGAGTTGATGATCTCGAAGATAACGATGATCTATGAATATTGATATTTCGTTTTTTTTATCACATTTGTATATTATATAACTAAAAAAGTTGAGAATGCTTTAATCGTTAATTAAACCATCAAAATGGGTGGTAGTTGTCATTCTACATTTTAAGACCTGTTTGTTTCAGATTCAGCGTGGTTTAACACTAGATGAGAAAATTCACCCTCCTCCCACATACTTTCCCTGTAAATATTGATAACCGTTGTTTATCCTTGCAGTTAGAGATCATTTTCAGATTCAGCGTACTTTATTACCCCTAGATGCATATTGTTTTTCGTGGTTCTACGCATTTCTGCAAAAGACATATTTCTCCTCCTCGTTATTTACCTCAACCCCAAAAAAAGTATTTATGAAACAGCTAGATGAGCAAACTTTGCATATTCGGAATCAGCACATTTTTCTGAGTCGGGTAGTCAACGAATCATTTCTATTGCAATTTGTCTTGGGCTAGGCCTTTTTTTTCACACACTTCCTGGACTATACACTTATTCAGTTTTGGTAAGCATTAAATATACTAATTCGATAGTATAGCTGTAAACAGTCAATCCTTAACTTTAGAAGGGTGGGAGGGAGGGCGGGCGTCGTAAAATGTTTTTCAGAAGTTGGGAGAGTAAGAAAAAAGTATATTTTTAAACATGAAAATTGAAATTTACCAGTTTTTTTTAGCAGGGAGAACTGTTTCTTTTCCAACCGCATATTAGTATAGCTTTTAAGTAATAAACGAAATAAAATACGAAATACTTTTGAGCTGTGATGTAAATTTCGGCGGTGAAGTTATGTTGATTTTTAATAGTTTTTTTTTAAATAAAGTGGTGGAATCTTAATAAAACCCTAATATATTGACAGATAAAACGTGTTGACAGAACAAACTTCGTTTACTCTAAGGGGACATGTGACAAAAAATTACATCATAACTCACACAAATAATTGATACATCATCATCAACGCCGCTAGTCCTTTTGCTTGACATGATTGTTTTCTAACTGCACGCAGTCGAACTTGTGACAATACAAAATCTTACAAGACTATTTATACCTAAACTCAAGGCCATAGAAATCCGTTATGTAAAAGTTCAGTGACTCAAAATCGTCCCTAGGACCATATCATTGCGTAACTAACTCTCAAAACCAGATTATGCAAGAGTTCACAAGAGGGCCTTAGGGAATAGCCTTGGTAAAGTTCGTTCAACCTCAAGAGTGCCCAAGGGGATAGCCTTGACATTTGCCCTGGAAAAGAGCCAAGGAACGTAAGGCAAACAAAGTATTACCTATATGCGAGGGGCTACTCACTCTCTTTGAAAAAGTTTAGAACTTCCGTAGAATCTATACATTCTGTATGGGACCATGATAACTAATTCTGTATGTGACCATTAGAAATATAACCTATATGCAAGATTCTGCAAGAGTTCACAAGAGTGCCCTAGGGAATAGCCTTGATAAAGTTTGTTCAACCTCATTAGAGAATGGCCTCGATAAAGTTCGTTCAACCTCAAGAGTGCCCTAGGGGATGGCCTTGGCATGTGCCCTGAAAAGGTGCCAAGGATCATAAGGCAAGCAAAATGGAATCTAGGACTCTACTCACTGTTATTCATTATGACGATTGTGTTGCCATTATCAGCTTTTGTGATGATAAGGTCTCTATCATGTTTTAGAGGTGCAAGGGTTTTTACGTCATTTCTGATGTTACTATTCTCATTTTTTTTTTTTTTCAAATTTGTTCAATTTTATAACCAAAACCTTAAAACTAGTCTTGGGGGTCTTGACTTTTTCTCTTTTTTTATGTCCACTCTGTGTTTTGTAGTCTTGTCGTAGTGAATAAATTGCCAATTGATTGATCGAGCTCACTTAAAAAGTAAATATTGGAGATAACCATAATATATGCAAAATAATATTCAAAACTTACTAGGGAATTATTTAAGTTTTTCCATAATTACTCGTAGGGTTCCGTTCACATATAGGTCACTGTTCATGGGGTTAGTTCACTGCTCTTAGCGGTTTTAGTAGGGATATCTTTTTAAGTGTAGAATATGTACTTCTTGGGTAATACCTTGAAGCTGCTCCATTGTATTTCTGTATTGTTTTCCTCTTAAAATTTCTATTTGTTATAGGTCTGCACATTTAACGAAAACTATTACCGAAACCAGCAACAACGCTTTGAGCAAAACCGAAGGGACAAACAGGGACAAGGTAAGATTTTTATTTAGCCTTATGTTAGAGAGCTGTTATAAAATTTGTGGAGGGAACTTAGGATGGGGTTAACCATCTTCTAGATTGTTAACAACATTGTCTTCCCTCAGAGAGGAAAAGCAATGCTGCATTCGTAATAAAGAAATCCAGGTAACATACTTTAAAATACAAAATTAAACAAATCAATAGTTCTCGAATTCTTGTCCAAAATTCTGTACTGCTTTTACTTTTATTGCCAAGCCTCTAGATTCATTGAAAAAAAACAAGGGATTGAAGTTCTTTGTCCTTCATGGCTAGATAAATGAAAGCGAAAAATTTTACAATATGAAGTCGTTGATCACATAGAAATTCAGGTGGCAAAATCTGCAAAAAAAGGTGGCAACAATCATAGGAAAAAACATACAACAAGTAATAATATAAATGAATTAATACATCTTAAAAGCGAGTAGTGCTTAGATTGAATATGAAAATCAAGCTTAAAACGAAAAAAATATTTTGTTATTGAAGTATAAATGAAACTTAAAACGAACAGAAATTAAATAAACAATCAATGCAAACAAACATTTATTCAATTCAATTCAATTTATTAAATACTACAATAAATACATAAATACACTTAAGAGATAGAGGTCCCAAGAAGCATAGCTTGTATAGGACCTCGTATCAATCACAAAACCCACACAAAACAAATCAGGGAAGAAGAAAAAAATACAACAATATCTCAAAAATATAAACACAATGTGAAAAAAAACAACCAAAAAAAAAAAAAAAAAAAAAAAAAAAAAAAAAACTGCAAAAAAATAACCTTTGAATTAATTTTATTACTTGACTTACTTGACTTATGTCCCATCC
>NC_142800.1:26576824-26600699 GCF_049724085.1 Artemia sp. Qi Xiang Cuo
TTTAAACTTCGAAATTATTCAACTTATCAATGAGCCGGTATTATGAGGAATTATGAGAAATTAGATTATGAGATTGATTATGAGAGATCAATGAGAAATTATCATTGAGCCGGGTCGCTCCTTACTTACAGTTCGTTACCACGAATTGTTTGATAAGCCGTAAGCTAGGAGTGTGGTCGTGTGTAAAAATAGTTTTCATATTTTGTCCCATAAGGAAATTAAAGCCAGAAAAAATGAAATGGCAGGCAAATACTTCATTAAACTGTCTCAGTTACTTTAAATTCAAAGACAATTAAAAAACTCAAAAGTTGGTATGAACAAACTGACAGAGAGTGAGCTCAAAGCACTTACTGAGAAAAGTTTATTCAATATAGAACAAAAAAAAGTTGGAAAACAAAGATTAAAAAAATGCGGATAATTGTAATATATAGTCGTGGTATTAGCGTTATAGAGTAAATATATATTTATAAATGTATTTTGCATATGTATATTGCATATGTATAAATTTGAATAGCCAAGTCACGTTGCAAAAACTGCTGCTAAGCCCATAAACAGAGTTCAATCTCAGTTCTCTGATAGGGTCTCAAAATCTATTTGTTAGAGTTCAAATTTGAGTAACGTTTTCATGAAAAATTTCTCTTAAATCAATTATTCCTTCATATATAAATAGTGCATACAATGTGTACTTCAATAAAATCATGCTACCAGGAAATGAAAAACCGCTGATAGCTACAAGTAAACGGATACAGAAAATATTTTTTCATACTGTGATTTACGCTTAATAAAACTTTACAGTTTAAAAGTCTTGATAGGCCTATTTAAAATTTGCACCAAGAATAAATATTGCAGTGATTAAATAAATTCGAAGGTACATAATTACTGTGTTTTTCGAAGAAATGATGGCTAAGAAGGGATAACCCTTAAGACCTACGAATTTTTTTTGCTTCTTGTATATGCTCAAGATATAATTTGTATTATTCTACCATGTTTCTTAAAGTAATGATAAATTCCAAAAGTAAAATTAAAGCTATAGTTTGAAAAAAAGAAAAAAATATTAGATATACTAGAAATATGGTGACAGTTCATGTAAATATATGTATGTGTATATATACATTTATATGTAGAAATACATATGAATATATATACTATGTTATTTTAAGAAGCAACTAGCATCATTTTTTTAATTTTTTGGATCTAAACTTATATTCACAGACATTGTTTTTTTGGCATAATTAACACCTAATTTTTTATACCCCCTTTGATTTGAGCGATTACATACAATCCATAACTCCAAGACCAGTTCAATGGTACCATGGAACCAAAGGTTCATGCCATTTGATATGTCTACACTATCAGACTATAAAATCAACTGATACCTTAGAAGTATGCCATATTTGGGATAATTTTTTTTTTTTTTTTTTTTTTTTTTAATTCCGAGATTTAGAAGTGAGATATACTCAGATCTTACATTAGGCCACAGTATATAAATAATAGATTTTATCTTTATATTATCTTATATTATCTTATACATATATTTTATATGATAGATTTTATAATTATATCATCTTTATACAGTGCATTAGGCCTAGAAATATCAAAGCAAGTGCTACCTATAGCCTAAATGACTTTAATATATTGAAAGAAAATTTTATAACGTTTTGTGTTAAAGTGAAAGTTTGTGGAAATTTAAAGTTAAAATCCAAAATTTAATGTTTAATTTATCTAAGGCACTCCTAAGACCAGACAAAAAAATTAGATCAACGACGCTATCCAAATAAATTAACTATTAATTCCGTCCTCACTTAAACCCCCCCCCATCCCTGTAAAATTTCTTGTGGTTGATTTTCACCCGAAAAATTCTCCTTGCCGTATTTTCATTTAAAAAAGACTTTAATAACTGATCTTTTTCCCAATCACTCCAGACACCCCCCATGTTGTGTTGTTTTTTCTTGGAAACTGCCCCCCCCTCCAGTGAGAAGTTTTTTCTTGGGAAAATTCCTCGATAACACATTTCTACTGCGAAAAATTCTTCCATAGAAAATTTATCCTGCAAAAAATCCTCTCCCTACCACCACTAAAAAATTCCTCAAACATTTATTATTATAATAATAATTAACAATAATTGTTATAATGATTAAAAAAAGCATACTAACTTGAGCATCTCAAGAAATCCACGCAACTCATGTGAAACAAACTCCCAGAGATCATCAAAAGGTCTCCAAAGTTTTTCTTGGAACAAATAGCACAGGAATCGCTACCTATAGAAGAAGAGCAGAAGTTAGTACTCAAGAGTTAGCTCGAATTAAGCAGGTAGGCTATTCTTTTTAAAGATGAATACGAAAAAAAAATCTTCGAATAGGATCACTCCTCCATATTCCAATTCTGCTGGCACTTAAAAAACTGTGAATATTATATGGTGAAAAATTTAAAACTGTCATTAAATAAATATATATCCTTAAAGAAATTAAAAATCAATTATTTTACAGAAGGCATCAAGATATGGCTAATTGTAGAAAGAACCAAGACAGATAGTCTGAGCGATTGAGAGGGAAATCTGGGATAAGGCCTTTTAGGATTGTATAAAAATTATGTTATTTCATTTGTTGATAGATAAGTCTAAAAGATGTCTATGAAGTCTATGATATATAATATGAATGATAGTCATTAACCCGCGAATGTCATTAGCCAGCAAAACATCTAAACAAGCACAACATGAGAAAATTACAACAACTAACAAAAATTAAAGAGAAGATAAGAGTAGTAGTAGCAATAATACAGGCCTTAAAAGTTTGAAGTTAATACCTTAAATAGTTCAAAAGATATGTAGATACACTTTTTTGATGTGATTTTTAAATTCAATAAGATTTAACTGAGGAAAATTCAGTAATAATTATGTTTTCAAGCTGAATGATACAGCTCCAATTTGTTAGATATGTGCAGTACAATTAAAGTAGGAAATCTTTGAGCTATAACAGTAAAAGAAAATTCTCCCAACCCTTACCCGTGTGACTTACCTTCTATGGGCGAGTGTATGACTTGCATTCTTGGGCGAGGCACAGAAGGTCTCTGAGAGCATTAAAACATGCCGAATCTATAGAAAGTTCGTCATTCATAGCGCGCCCAAAAGAATATGGGTAACATATTATTAAAGTGGTAACTGACAGTACTGTCGAAAAAAACACCAACACCGCCAGCGTCTCTTGGCATTTTGTCAGTGTAATAATAAGGCAAAATCAGTGCAAAATACGAAATTAATATAGTAGTAAGTGCTCGATCTCAGTTTCTAAGAAAATCAAATTTACGAAGCTTGAAAAAATGTCAAGAATCATTCAAGCTCTAAAGAATGCTCTTTTTTTAATTAGAAATAAAACCACCTCCTCTCTTCTCAGTGACGACAAATTTTAAATTCAAAATTAATTTAATTTTAACTTTAGACGTCACCTACTCTTTTTCTCATTAAATAGCAGGCGAACTGGACACATTTAAAGTCACCATATACTACCAAAAACTTTCCAAAAAAAAATGCCATTCCCGTGAAAAAGGGCGTCCTCCCCCAACAGGAAGCATGGGCGCCCATAAGGGGGGGGGGAGGCCCCCCCCCCTGGCTGAAATACGTTGCCTTACATTTTTGTTTTGTGATTTCTATTATATATAGCATTGGAAGTGCCGATTAGACCTGGTAAATAAGACATTTGCTTCCCGAAAGATCGTCAAAATCTGAAAAAGTTTAAATACGTTTTGGGGATCTCAAATAAGAGCCCTGTAAGTTTGAGGCAAATTCTGACTTCTGCTAAAGTTTTGAGGGTCAAAAAACGTGCGAAATGTTCGTAATTTTTTTAGTTTTAGTTTTTCATCTTCATTTTAGGTATATAGGCCTATACTCCCGTTTAAATTTACAGAAATAAGGTTGCGTGGCGTTCAGGGCTTCGAATATCCCCGCTATTTGGGGATTTTCCCGAAATCTCTTTGGCTCCCCGAAAAAAAATATTGTTCCCCGAAAATCACCCAATCACGTTACCACCCCCAGTGATCTATCACTAATGACTATCCATCCCTAGCGATTATTACTTTACTTGCCATACATTTTTTCACTGCCTTACTCTCTTGCTCGTTAATTTTTGTCTGTTGTTTTACAATGCATACAAATGATAGACGGTTCTTGTTAAGACTAAACCATTTCGATTCAAATCTAGTATCCCTAATGCTATACGACTCTACATCATTCGTGGTCGTGGTCAAAACTATTGAAGAATTTTATTTGAAGTTGGATTCTTCAGTTGTATTTTGAGTTCTGAAATTGAATATCTAGAGGAGAATTCTTTTGAAAGCCGAATCGTAAGTTCATTTTTTTTTTTTGCTACTTTGGTTTCGGACATTCTGTATTAATGTTTAATACCTAATGAGTGAACGCATGATATATTGAAGAAATTGATCTTTTGGTACTTTCCCATTGTGTGGGCCTTTCGGTTTAACCGATAAATAGCAGACAATGATAAAACCCGTTTTTGACGTGTTAACCACTACAAAGTTGGCAAGTATTGCGTGGTTTTCTTTGTGTATACGATATTAAACTGTATTTTCGGGGGGTTGGGGGAGGGGTAGGGACCTAGGTTACGTGAGATTACGTATTTAATATATGATATTATCTACCCCCAGCCCCAACCCTCCTAATGTGCAAATATATAGCCCAAATTTGTTTCTAAACAAATATATATTCATCCTATTTTATTTTATTTCATTAGCATTAACCAAGAAGGACTTTTTAGAAAGGCCGACATAATCGGAAAGCACCGATCTTTTTTCCACAAATTCTTACCGTTTAAATTTTGTTTCATTTGATGTGTAACAATTAAGTTCTTTATTATCTGAGAGTTGTACTTGTCATGCCACCTTCTCCCCTCAAACGTATTCCCCTTCCCTCACAATTATTATTCTGGTTCTTCACCCGTGCAATATTTTCGGTAGGCTTAATATTTTAAATTGCAGTTTAGGATCTTTTTACAGTCTTGCGAAGCTGTTAAGTAGGCGAAGAAAATTTAACGGAAAAGCTATTTTGCTCAAATTAGGGATAGCCTAGTAAATTTGTTTAAATATTCAGGCATATCTTTACAACTTCTAATTTTTGAACAATTAGTAACCCTGTATGAAGGCTCTTGAGATAGAAACAATAGAATTTAAAAATGTTTTATAATTGAATTTCTTCTTAGGAACTCTCCCTAAATACAACCAGTACTTACGTATTAGCCAGAAAACACGCGAGAGGTGAAGCTTGGTTAATGCTAATGAAGTAAATCAAAATATGATGAAAATACAATAGCTTAGAAACAAATTTGGGATATATATTTGCACATAGGAGGGGTGGGACTGGGGGTAAAGCATAGTATAAATCAAATACATAACCTAACCTAGGAACCTTTTTTTGCCCCACAACCCCAACAAACTAAAGTTTAAATATTGTTCACGGAGTGAGAAACCCCTTTTTGCCTAGAGCGCCCAAGGAATTCTCTTGATAAAGAAGCTGTTTAACTAGTTTGTTGTATCATGTTCGCTGTACAATTTCTCGTGTGTTTTCTGGCTAATGCGTAAGTACCATACAATCTTCTAACCGTAAATATCAAAAAAGTTTTTATCATCTGAAAATAGGCCTAAGGAGCAACATTAAAACGAACAAGAATTATTACATATATGAGGGGTTTGTCGTTGTCCCCTCTTTAACGCCACGTTATTTACGCTACAGTTTGAATTTTGTCCCTATTCTGTTAGAACGATTCCTGAAACACAACTGTTATTTAATTAGAACAATAAGAAGCTGTTTTAAAAGGTACTAACAAATCTTAGCGTGAATAGTCAGGTGTTTAAAGGTTTATTTCTATTCGTTTTAAATTTTAATGCTGCTCCTTAATTTCAGGTGAAAAAAATATATTTTTATTTAATTCCTGGTATTTTAATGTACGCTTGTCGAAGAATATTCATTGATACGCAGAAATCGTTGCAGATGTTATTGAAAGCCCTGGTGGCTTTGATTAATAGCACCTACATTACTTATTTGCTAGTTTGGTGTTTTCTATAAAATTCGTTCCATTTAAATCAAAATCATTCCTTGCTCAAACAAAACCCTAACTCCAAATTACTAATGAGGCAGTTCTAAATGATATATTTTCTTTATTTTTAGAAAAATGGATATCCGGAAGTTTTTTTAATCAAAAAATATACAAAAAGCTAAGTTTGAGGAAACCTCGCCTCCAGATAATAAAAAAGATCAGCAGTTGCCTGATTTAGATGTCTTGTCATCAACAGCCAAAGAAACTGTAATGGAACAACCTTCAACTTCAAGAAGATTCGTTGAGTTTCAGCGATCCTTACAACCCAAAAACACGAATGTTAATGACAGTGCGGTTGAAATTGTTGATTCAGTGAGCTTTTTGGAAAAGCCAGGTATTTCTGATTGTAAAAAATACGAATTGCTGACAAAGCCGAGTGTAAACTATTAATCTCATGATTTCGAGAAAGGTGTTTCTATTATTGTTATAGATGCATATAAATTTAAGGAAAGTTGGTTGCATGCTTATACATGGTTAGTGTATTTGACTTCCCTAAAAGGTAGGCTTTGTAAATATTGAATAATAAAAAAAAAGTTTTTTTAACTGAAAGTAAGGAGCGACATTAAAACTTAAAACGAACAGAAATTATTCCGTATATGAAAGGGGCTGTCTCCTCCTCAACGCCTTGCTCTTTACGCTAAAGTTTTTTATTGTTAAAAAAAATAGAGTTGTGAGAAAGTCAAACTTTAGCGTAAAGAGCAAGGCGTTGAGGAGGAGACAGCCCCTTTCATATACGGAATAATTTCTGTTCGTTTTAAGTTTTAATGTCGCTCCTTACTTTCAGTTAAAAAAACTTGTTTTTTATTATTTAATATTTACAAAGCCCGCCTTTTAGTGAAGTCGAATACACTAAAAAATCTCTGGCTTAAAGAGTGAGGTATTGACTAGGGGGTGAACCCAATCATATATGTAATATTTTCTGTTCGTTTAAAGTTTTGATGTTGCTGCTGTTGCAGTTGAAAAGCTTGTTTTTTTATATTTAATTTCTAATCCTTTTTTAAATAATGCTGGGAAGTCCAGCGTCCCCTTCATAGCAATGTCCCTTCCCCCATGAAAACTTCCTTCATGAAAAGATCCTCCCATATAACCCCCGACCCCCCCCCTACCAGGAAATATCTCCCCTGAAAACGTCTGTACTGTATACTTCCCAATAACCAATACTATATGTTAACATTGGGTAAAGTCCATAACTTTCAGCCTTCCTCCCGGGAACTTCTGGGGATTAAGTCATCCTAAAAGACATACTTATAATATTTTCGAACATGCTGAACAAAATCTCTATCTCAAAATTTTGATCAGGTGACTTTGGGAAAAAAATGAGCGTGGGAGGGGGCCTAGTTGCCCTCCATTTTTTTGGTCACTTAAAAAGGGCACTAGAACTTTTAATTTCCATTCCAATGAGCCCCCCCCACAATATTCTAGGACCAATGGGTCGATACAATCACCCCTGGGGAAAAAAAAACAAATAAACACGCATCCGTGATCTTTCTTCTGGCAAAAATATACAAAATTCCACATTTTGTAGATAGGAGCTTGAAACCTCTACAATAGGGTTCTCTGATACGCTGATTATGATGGTGTGGTTTTTATTAAGGTTCTATATTTCCCCCTTTTTTTGAAAATCAGCCAAATTTTCTCAGGCGCGTAACTTTTGACAGGTAAGATTAAACTTGATGAAACTTATATATTTGAAATCAGAATTAAAATTTAATTCTTTTTCTGTATCTATTGGTATCAAAATTCCGTTTTTTAGAGTTTCGGTTACCATTGAGCCGGGTCGCTCCTTACTTACAGTTCGTTACCACGAACTGTTTGATTGTGTGTTATTTAAGCCAGCCTTGAAGAGAGGCATTTTTGACTCTTTCGTGATAAAAGCTCACAAGGACTTCAAACATTTTCATGAAGACGCACGGAATCATGCCAAATCCAAGTAGCACCACGAAGCTGTAATTGATGCTAATAACTTCTGTGATTCAGTGACGAAGAAGAAAAAAGACATCAAAGAACAACTGGACTCTGCTATATCTGATCTTATACAGATAAACCGAAGCAAAATTACATCAATTTTAAAAGCAATTATATTTTGTGATACTCACGACATTGTTCTCCGTGGAAATCATTCAAAGGGAGGAAACTTTCAAGACCTGCTTTGTTTTCGCATTGAAGCAGGAGATCAAGTCCTTAAAGACCACATAACAACACATTCAGGAAAAGCTAAATTTACATCTCATAGAGTCCAAAATGAGCTAATAAATATTTGTGGGACTATACTACAAGATACAATAGTCAAAGAAGTAAATGATAGCCAAGCATTCTCTTTGCTAGCAGATGAGACTGCTGATGTTAGTGGAAAAGAGCAGATGTCAATAGGGGTACGTTACATAAAAACGGATTCAAACGTTGGATGGGTGATCAAAGAAGAATTTATAGTGTTTGCCAAACTTTAAAAATAAGATGCAGGAAGTATTGCTGATGCAATTTTGCATTTCACAGACAAGATAGGACTAGACATGACAAAGCTAATTGGTTTAGGATTTGATGGATGTTCAACGATGGCCGGGAAAGATAGTGGAGTTCAACGAAGAATCAGGGAAAAATATCCAAAAGCTGTGTATTTTCACTGTGCCTCTCATAGATTAAATTTAGTAGTCAATGACCTCAATATTGTACCAGAAATTAGAAACACAATAGGCACAATAAAAAAAGTGATCCGATTCTTCAGGGAGAGCACTCTTAGAAGGAAAAAAATCCCGAAAATTCCTATTCTGTGTGAAACAAGGTGGTCCGAGAAGTACTGATGCATACGCAACTTTTCAAACATTTTTATAGCCATTAAGGAAGCTTTGGCTCAACTTCCCACTAAAAATGAGGTGAACCAAGAAACGCGTTCACAAGCTTTTCAGTTGGATGTAGCAATATCATCAGTAGTTTCTATCGTATGTCTAAAAATCATTTCCAGATACTCTTCGTACCTTGAGCCAGTTGTAAATAAAATGCAGTCCGTCGATTTTGACCTACATGCTGTACATATGCACGTAAAAGAGAAATTGTTATGGGTTTTTCAAAAGCACAGAGTAGAAGCAGTCACGGAATTTGAAGGAATTATCACGGAATTACAAAAAACCTGTGATTTACTGGAAATTGAAATCAAAACACCTAGGACAACCGCAAGACAAAGTCATCGCTCAAACATTTCTATGACTAATCCAATAGATTACTACGGGTTAGCTGTTTTTATTCCTTATTTGGACTCGTTAATTGTGTCACTTGAATCGAGATTCAATGACCGCAACAAAACCCCGTCCAAAGGAATTCTTATTCATCCCAACATTTTAAAAAACACGGAGAAGGATACATTTGTTAATGCTATGAAAGATCTATCTAAGTTCTATGACAATGAAAATTTAGAAGTGGAAGCAAGAACGTGGTACGATGTGTGGAAAAACAAAGACTGTGGTGAGGAAGTGAAGCTCATAGATCTCTTCTCTGAAACTACATTTTTCCCTTCAATTATAAGGGCCCTTGTTAACTATCTAACGATCCCACCAACAACATGTACTGTGGAGAGATCCTTTAGCATCCTGAGGCGAATTAAAACACGGCTGAAGAGTACTATGAGCGAGGAACGCCTATCACGTTTGAGCTAAATAAGCATTCACAGGTGTAGAGTACAAGAGTTCAATTTGGAAGAGCTGGCTATAGACAAATTTTCCAAACAGAAGCAAAATCTACAATTTGCTTTTTCTGAAAAGTTATAATTTTGTGATTTAAAGATCCTATGTAAGTTTCTTTTCATGAGTTAATTCATTTTTTTTTAGATTTGGATAAATCAAAATCTTAAATCCGTTTTTTATTGTTTGATTTTTTAATGATTAAAAATTTGTGATTATATTGTAAACTCCAGTTTCACTCATTTAATTTTCATGTGATTCATTTAATTTCACTCACGTGGTTCACAACAGAGATTTTTACTAAGAGGGCAAATGTGATTTTTAACACAAACCACCGATGTCGGCAAAATTTTCTGCCACCATTATGTTTTTTATCTGTTATTGTTGGTTTTGAAAGCAAGGGCAATATCAAAATTACATTTTACATTTTAAAAGAGAAAACCATGTGTTTGTACAAGAAAGTGCCCTCGAATGAAATTGGAAGAATATACGGATATTCAAGGATATAACGTATTTTTCAATATTTTGCCCCCTTCCCCCTAAAATTCAGCCTATGGGCGCCCATGATTGCTACACCTGAGATTCAGACAGAAATTACTAATTTGAAGAAGATGGCAAAGTCCATTGAAGAAAATGTCTTTAAATCCCTGCTTACTTCTGTTACAAAGAGCATTCAGTCACAAATTCAATCCCTTGGTCTGCCTATGAAAGGTGACAAAGTTGACCTTAATTTGGCAGTAAAGGACCTGATGTCAGACTCCATCCAGGAAGACATTAAACAGATGGTCAGAACACAGCTTCAAGCAATGGACTTTTCTGGTAAAATTGCAGACATTGAAAAAAAGCTTGCTGATCATGTCGCTGCTCAAACTGATCAACATAAGCAGCAAGAATTAAAAAATCAATTCATTGTGTTTGAACTACCTGAGGATACTATATTTGACAACCCCGAACCTAAGTTTTTGTCACTTTGCCAAGATAAATTTCCTGGCATCAGTGTTCTGAACAGTAAGTTATTATTTGTGAAACACATTAGAAAACGAGCTATTAATAGGAATAGAACAGTTATTATTTAGTTCTACAACCTGAGAGCACGTTTCTTGCTTCTCAAAAATAAAAAGGATCTGGTGTGGTCATTAATGAGCCTTTGACTAAACCTAGGCTTACCTTACTTTCACAAGCTAAAGCTCATTGTGACAGGAATAATGCAAGGACTGTGAATGGTGATATTTTGTTAAAAGTGGAAATAAGGTACTCAAAATATCATCCATTGGTGAGATTAATGCCCTTCCTGTTTTTCAAGAATCTTTTGCCAGCATTGTTTCAGAATGACCTAGTGCTGCTTTACATAACTCTTCTCTTTACAACAAAATTTCATCTGCTTAGTTATTTTTTTGCCAATTTTTTTTCTCTCTTTGGCTTTTTCTTTTTCCCTTGTCGTCAAAATTATTACATGGAGTTTCTTTTTTAACTTATTTTCAATACTGTATTCTTTCTGTCCATACTAATTTATCTTTACCTATTTTACAACATTTCCTACTATTGGATAGTAAAAATGGATGATACTCCAGATTCTTTTTGTTTCCAAGCTAAACTTTCTTCTAGTTTCAGTGTGTTTTGATTCACCTTTTGTTTCTAGTGATGATAGTGAAAATGATCCTCTGTTAAAATCTCTTCATCAGTCTGATTGTTGTTACCATTCTTATCAACATTACTTTGAACAAGTGCTGCCCTCAATGTCTTCTGTTAAAAACTTTAATGCGTTTACTTTGAATGTGCAAGGTTTAAGGTACAAACAGGATAATGTTCTGCAATATATTGGTGGTATCAACTGCCCTTATGATGTAGTAGGTCTCACAGAAACCTGGCTGTCTTCCAGTGATGATATGTCTGTGTATGACATGTCAGGTTTTACTGCATACCACTCAACTAGATCTCTAACTAAGTGCTCTGGTGGTATATCCCTTTTTGTCAGAAGTAATCTTAATGTTGTGAGACGTTCAGATCTTGAGAAGATTTTTGATCCAGTCGTAAATAATAGAAGTGTGTATGCATTGATTGTTGACCTGTCATGTGATACACTAAGTTATGAAACTATTTGCTTATTTTATAAGCCTCCACCTTTCCCAATTGCAAAATTTTCTGAATTAAATGATGAAATGTACTCAGTTGGTAAGCTTGCTTCAAGAAATGTTTTTATGCTTGGAGACTTTAACTGCAATTTATTGAAAATTGAGTGTGATAATGAGTTTGACCGTTTTTTTTAATCTATTTCTTGCTCTGGCCTTCTTCCTTGCATTTTCTTTCCTACTCGTATTGATCCAGTCAGATCTTCTGCACCTCTGATTGACAACATTTTTCTGTCATCTAAAAATGATATTAAATTTTCTTCTGGTATTATTTTCTCTGATCTTTCTTTCCATTTTCCAGTTTATTGTTCTGTTCCCAAATTAAAAATGCTGAGCCAAGAGGATACCAGAGGTGAGTCTTATTCAAGAATTTATAGTCAGAGCAATGTTCATAACCTTATGTCTGATCTTAGTGCTAATGATTGGTGTTCAGTAATGAATTCTGATGATGTTAATAGGGCTTCATCCTCATTAATGAGTCGGCTGACAACACTAATTGAAAAAAATTTTCCCCTAGTATAATCTTCAAGTAAATATAAACCCAAGATGCCTTGGATGTCTCCTAGTCTTGTGAGATCAACAATGCAGAAGTCAGAGCTTTTTAAGCTAGCTTGCAAAAGCCTTGATCCTGATGATTTATCAAAGTATAAGCTTTATAAGAATGTATTAACATCAACAATTAGATTAGCTAAGAAGAATTATTTTTTGCTGAAAATTCAGGAATGCAAAGGTAATGTACAGAAAGTTGGAGTGTAGTTAATGAAGCTTTATCTCGTAGGAAACAGTCAAAGAAACAGCATACTGCCTTCAAGAATGCAGATAGTTCAACTATTGAAAAACCAGCCGTACCTAGTGCCTTCAACTCTTACTTTACCACCCTACCAACTGTTAAGACCCCCTCCTTTCCTAAACTAGGTAAATCTTCACCAGCTGAGAGAAGTATTTTTCTAACTCCTTGTACAAGCATAGAGATCTGTGATTTTATTTCCTCTTTAAGTAGCAGAAACACAGCTGATGCGCTCGGACTAACAAACCATGTGCTTAAGTCTGTTTTTTCTTATGTTGTTGAACCTCTTACCCATATTTTTGATCTATCTATTTCAAAAGGTGTTTACCCTGATTCGTTTAAAATTGCAAAAGTACTCTCTCTTTTTAAGAAGGGTGACCCCAGCTTAGTGTCAAACTATAGACCTATATCAATTCTCCCAATTTTCTCAAAATTAATTAAAAAAGTTGTGCAGAAGAGGTTTTTTTCATTCCTGTCTACTGGTGCTTCAATTGGAAGCGGTTCTGTTCTGTCTGATCACCAGTATGGCTTCCGACCTAAACTCTCTACTGCATGTGCTCTAGTTAACGCTACAGAATTCGCGCGTGTTAACATAGACAAGGGTCGTAGTGTTCTAGGACTATTTCTTGATTTTTATAAAGCTTTCGACATGGTAGATCATTTTGTCTTACTGGGAAAACTGTCTCTACCTGGAGTTCGGGGAATTGCCTTTAAATGGTTTAAATCTCACCTTTCTAATAGATCTCACTTTGTGTATTACGATGGGAAATATTCGGATCTAGCTTTGGTTTCTAAAGGGGTACCTCAAGGCTCAGTTTTGGGACCACTCCTCTTTCTTATTTATATTAATGACCTTCCTCCATCACCCAACCTTGATACCCACACTGTTTTGTTAGAAGACGATAGCAATTTTTTTGTGGTTTCAAATGATCTGCCCTCTGCGGTTGCTAAGGCTCAGCTTCTGCTCAACTATGTCCGTGATTGGTGTGAGTCGAACGGGACGCTGTTGAATAGCTCTAAGAGTAGCATTATTCATTTTCAAACCCCATACCACATGTCTGAACCTTCCCCAAAAATCTTTGTTTTTTATGGTACTGATATAATTCACCAGTGTTCTTATGTTGAACTTCTTGGTTTGCATGTTGATTGTTTTCTTTCTTTCAAAACTCATATTTCCTATACACATTCTATAATTTTTCGTCAAGTTTCTATACTTCATCGTGCCAATCAATTTCTTCCTTCCGATGTAATGCTTTCTCTTTACTATGCATTTGTCCTTCCTTATCTTTCTTATTGCTGCAATGTATGGGGCAATACTAACTATTCTTCCCTTCAGCAACTCCAAACAGCACATAATAGAGCGGTGAAGGTAACTTTTCGCCTTCCCTGACTCTGTCCTACAGCTGATCTTTACAGTGATACAGGTCTAGATGCCTTAGATGTGGTTATTAAGAAGCAGAACCTAAAACTAGCTCATCGAGCCTCCAATTTCTCACTTCCTCCAAACATCTTATCCTACTTTGATCTAGCATCAACACGTAAGTGCCAGACCTTGCTTTGGAGCTCTGTTCACCAATTTAGGCTGCCTCAACACTAGAACCCTCGCTAAACAAGGAAAGATAGACCTACTCCTAAGAGAGATAAAACGGTACAGCTGGGACGTTATCGGTCTCGCAGAAACCCATCTTCCAGTCACTGGTGAAGAGAAACATGGAGATGTTACCCTTCTGCTTTCGGGACGTAATGATCAGAAATATCAACAAGGTGAAGGTTCTCTATTGTCTAATAAAGCTAGAAAATCCTTAACATCCATAAACCCGGTCATGGAATAGTTCACCATGATCTACCTATAAGATTTACACACCAACCTGATAATTATCCAAGCATATGATTCAGATTCCAGAAGAGACGACGAAAAGTCTGAAAGCTTCTATCTCCAGCTTCAAAGTCTGGTTGATTCTGTCCCTAAGAAGGACATAATCTTTGTCATTGGTGACTTCAACGCCATCGTTGGAAAAAACCACACAGGACACGAAGATGTAATGGCCAAATTTGGCCATGGAAGAATGAACAGAAGAGGAGAACGCCTTATCGAATTCTGCAGAGACAGCGATTTAGTCATTACAAACACACTGTTCAAGCACAGACCTCACCGTAAGACATCCTGGACCTCACCGGATGGAAAAACTAAAAACTTAATAGACTACATCCTCGTGTCTAGACGTTGGAAAACGTCTGTCCTAAACACAGTCACGCTAGCTGGTGGTGACTTTGACAGCGACATCTCGCTTGTCATGTCTAAGTTCAAAACAAGACTTAAAACAGTATCAAAGTCATCTCAGAAAACCTCCAAGTTTCGAGCAGATCTACTGAAAGACGAAAACACACGTATGACCTATATCACCATTCTATCCGAAAAAATTTTGGAGCTCACGTCGAGATCTCCACCTATCCTGTCTAAGGAAGACATTGACAACCTGGTGACAAGCAGCACAAATATCATATGTGATGTCGCTCATTCCACACTGGGTACCAAAAAAAAAAAAAAACATTCAGAAACCTTGGATAACAGACGAGATCATTTCACTCTGCGACGAAAAGCGCCAACTCACGAACAAGCAAGATAAAGAAAGTAGGGACCGGTACAAGCAACTCAAACGAGATGTTGAGAAATCCATCAGACGTGCTCATCGTGCTTTTATTAAAGAAATGTGTGATCAATTTAAATCGACCTTCAAGAAAGGAGACCCCCACTACACGTATAGAAGAGTGCGGGAATTGGCCAAAAAGAAGGACATCAAAGCGTTCTCCCTTCTTGACGAACATGGAAACCAAATACAATCCACAGACGGAATCCGTTCACGATGGAAAAACAATTTTAAAAATAAACTGAATCTGGACATCGTCCCAGACCCCATAATTCTCAAAACTTTCCCTATAACTTCTACAGATCCAAGTCCTCCCCGTCTTCATTCTGAAATAGAAGCAGCTATCAGAGACATGAGAACAAAAAAAGGTTTTAGCCCCAACGCAATCCAGACTGAACTACTGAAAGTAAACTGCAAACCACTCCTTGACCTTTACCACAAAATTGCCGCAGCTGTTTGGGAAAAATGTCACTTCCCCTCACCTTGGTGCGAAACCACGATTATTTCCCTGCATAAGAAAGGCTCTAAAGCTGTCTGCGACAACTACCGCCCAATAAGTCTTACCAGCCACGCAGCAAAAATCCTCACCGGAGTCATGCTTGGGAGTATGCGAGCCATTTCCTCACTGGTCATTCCGGAATACCAAGCCGGCCTCCGACCTAATAGATCAACAATTGATCAGATATTCACTGTTCGGCAGATGATGGAAAAGTATAGTGAACTTGGCCGCAGCATCTACCACCTTTTCATAGACTTTAAACAAGCTTTTGATCGGATATGGAGAAAAGGTCTATGGCACATCCTTCTTCACTTTGGCATCCCATCCAACCTGATCTCGCTGATCAAAGACATGTATAAGAAGTTCAGTAGCCACGTCATGACTGGAGAGGGATTTACCGAGAGCTTCAGAACCTCTACGGGAGTACTTCAAGGTTGCCTAATATCACCGGAGCTGTTTAATCTCTTCCTAACTGCAGCCCTTTCACTCAGAGATAACCCGCCCGGCGCCCTTGTCGGAGGAGTGGTGATAGACAAACTGACATATGCTGATGACATAGTCCTAATAGCCCAGTTCCTTCAAGATCCACAATCTCAGGCTAACAGCGTTCACTCGTCCACCAACCTCTTTGGGATGGCAATCAACACCTCAAAAACGAAAGCCATGCGCTGTTCACGCGAATTCGATTCACATGTAAATCTCAGCCTTCAGCTTGGTGAAGGTACCATTGAGTGGGTGGAAGGCTTCGCCTACCTTGGGAGCTTACTTACTTATGATAACAACCAACTCAAAGACATCAAGAGACGCCTGGCACTTGCAAACTCCAGTTTTAAAGCTCTGATGCCCATTTGGAGGAATAAGAACTTAACAACAACTCTCAAATCGAGACTCTTCTACTCCCTCATTATTCTGATCGCCATCTATGCCTGTGAATCTTGGACGCTTAAAACAGACGATCAACGCCGCCTAGCTGCCTTTGAAACCAAATCTCTACGACGCATCGCTGGTGTCACCTTCCATGATAGAATCTCCAACTTCAAGCTTCTCCATAATCTGAAATTCAAATTTGCAATACTGGACAAAATAAAACTGCAACAACTCAAATGGCTTGGACATATACAACGCATGGCTAGCACACCTCTCTCGAAGATAGCCTTTGATGTACGAGTACAGGGTTCTCGACCCTGAGATCGCCCTCCGAAGAGATGAAAGGGAAACTTTTCACCTTAGAACCTGCCACAACTCTGCCGCCTGGCCGACAACAGAAGTACCTACAGGAGGCACTTCAATGAACTGGTTAAAGAAGAGGCCCCAAAACGACCTTCAAGAACGGATGGGACATAAGTCAAGTAAGTAAAGTCATAAAATTAAGTCAAAGGTTATTTTGTAGCAGTTTTGTGTTGTTTTTTTTTTTTTTTGTTTTTTTTTGTTGATTTTTCTCACATTGTGTTTATATTTTTGAGATATTGTTGTATTTTTGTTCTTTCCCTGATTTGTTTTGTGTGGATTTTGTGATTGATACGAGGTCTTCTACAAGCTATGCTTCTTGGGACCTCTAGCGCTTAAGTGTATTTATGTATTTATTGTAGTATTTAATAAATTGAATTGAATTGAATAAATGTTTGTTTGCATTGATTGTTTACTTAATTTCTATTTGTTTTAAGTTTCATTTATACTTCAATAACAAAATATTTTTTTCGTTTTAAGCTTGATTTTCATATTCAATCTAAGCACTACTCGCTTTTAAGATGTATTAATTCATTTATATTATTACTTGTTGTATGTTTTTTCCTATGATTGTTGCCACCTTTTTTTGCAGATTTTGCCACCTGAATTTCTATGTGATCAACGACTTCATATTGTAAAATTTTTCGCTTTCATTTATCTAGCCATGAAGGACAAAGAACTTCAATCCCTTGTTTTTTTTCAATGAATCTAGAGGCTTGGCAATAAAAGTAAAAGCAGTACAGAAATTTTGGACAAGAATTCGAGAACTATTGATTTGTTTAATTTTGTATTTTAAAGTATGTTACCTGGATTTCTTTATTACGAATGCAGCATTGCTTTTCCTCTCTGAGGGAAGACAATGTTGTTAACAATCTAGAAGATGGTTAACCCCATCCTAAGTTCCCTCCACAAATTTTATAACAGCTCTCTAACATAAGGCTAAATAAAAATCTTACCTTGTCCCTGTTTGTCCCTTCGGTTTTGCTCAAAGCGTTGTTGCTGGTTTCGGTAATAGTTTTCGTTAAATGTGCAGACCTATAACAAATAGAAATTTTAAGAGGAAAACAATACAGAAATACAATGGAGCAGCTTCAAGGTATTACCCAAGAAGTACATATTCTACACTTAAAAAGATATCCCTACTAAAACCGCTAAGAGCAGTGAACTAACCCCATGAACAGTGACCTATATGTGAACGGAACCCTACGAGTAATTATGGAAAAACTTAAATAATTCCCTAGTAAGTTTTGAATATTATTTTGCATATATTATGGTTATCTCCAATATTTACTTTTTAAGTGAGCTCGATCAATCAATTGGCAATTTATTCACTACGACAAGACTACAAAACACAGAGTGGACATAAAAAAAGAGAAAAAGTCAAGACCCCCAAGACTAGTTTTAAGGTTTTGTTTATAAAATTGAACAAATTTGATAAAAAAAAAAATGAGAATAGTAACATCAGAAATGACGTAAAAACCCTTGCACCTCTAAAACATGATAGAGACCTTATCATCACAAAAGCTGATAATGGCAACACAATCGTCATAATGAATAACAGTGAGTAGAGTCCTAGATTCCATTTTGCTTGCCTTATGATCCTTGGCACCTTTTCAGGGCACATGCCAAGGCCATCCCCTAGGGCACTCTTGAGGTTGAACGAACTTTATCGAGGCCATTCTCTAATGAGGTTGAACAAACTTTATCAAGGCTATTCCCTAGGGCACTCTTGTGAACTCTTGCAGAATCTTGCATATAGGTTATATTTCTAATGGTCACATACAGAATTAGTTATCATGGTCCCATACAGAATGTATAGATTCTACGGAAGTTCTAAACTTTTTCAAAGAGAGTGAGTAGCCCCTCGCATATAGGTAATACTTTGTTTGCCTTACGTTCCTTGGCTCTTTTCCAGGGCAAATGTCAAGGCTATCCCCTTGGGCACTCTTGAGGTTGGACGAACTTTATCAAGGCTATTCCTTAAGGCACTCTTGTGAACTCTTGCATAATCTGGTTTTGAGCGTCAGTTACGCAATGACATGGTCCTAGGGACGATTTTGAGTCACTGAATTTTTACATAATGGATTTCTATGGCATTGAGTTTAGGTATAAATAGTCTTGTAAGATTTTGTATTGTCACAAGTTCGACTGCGTGCAGTTAGAAAACAATCATGTCAAGCAAAAGGACTAGCGGCGTTGATGATGATGTATCAATTATTTGTGTGAGTTATGATGTAATTTTTTGTCACATGTCCCCTTAGAGTAAACGAAGTTTGTTCTGTCAACACGTTTTATCTGTCAATATATTAGGGTTTTATTAAGATTCCACCACTTTATTTAAAAAAAAACTATTAAAAATCAACATAACTTCACCGCCGAAATTTACATCACAGCTCAAAAGTATTTCGTATTTTATTTCGTTTATTACTTAAAAGCTATACTAATATGCGGTTGGAAAAGAAACAGTTCTCCCTGCTAAAAAAACTGGTAAATTTCAATTTTCATGTTTAAAAATATACTTTTTTCTTACTCTCCCAACTTCTGAAAAACATTTTACGACGCCCGCCCTCCCTCCCACCCTTCTAAAGTTAAGGATTGACTGTTTACAGCTATACTATCGAATTAGTATATTTAATGCTTACCAAAACTGAATAAGTGTATAGTCCAGGAAGTGTGTGAAAAAAAAGGCCTAGCCCAAGACAAATTGCAATAGAAATGATTCGTTGACTACCCGACTCAGAAAAATGTGCTGATTCCGAATATGCAAAGTTTGCTCATCTAGCTGTTTCACAAATACGTTTTTTTTGGGGTTGAGGTAAATAACGAGGAGGAGAAATATGTCTTTTGCAGAAATGCGTAGAACCACGAAAAACAATATGCATCTAGGGGTAATAAAGTACGCTGAATCTGAAAATGATCTCTAACTGCAAGGATAAACAACGGTTATCAATATTTAAAGGGGAAGTATGCGGGAAGAGGGTGAATTTTCTCATCTAGTGTTAAACCACGCTGAATCTGAAAGAAACCGGTCTTAAAATGTAGAATGACAACTATCACCCATTTTGATGGTTTAATTAACGATTAAAGCAATCTCAACCTTTTTAGTTATAAAATATACAAATGTGATAAAAAAAACGAAATATCAATATTCATAGATCATCGTTATCTTCGAGATCATCAACTCCGAGAAACTCAGTTGTAACACAGTTCACACAACTTGTTCCCTTGCAAGCTCCACAGGCCCAGGTGCATTTCATGCCATTTCTTTTGCAAGTACATCGCATATTTGAGCAGTTGGTTTTGCACTTACAGCGAAAAACTGCAAGGAGAGAGTTGGGGGCAGCGGGGAGTTCACCAAAAATAGGGCTACATAATCCATTCTGAATTACCCAACCGAACTGGCCAGGGTCGAGATTACATCCCAGGGTTTTCCACGATTCAACTTGCAAATAAACTCGAAATGAGTGGAAGCTGCAAGCATCACTTGTGGGAGACTCAACATACGAAGCAGATACTGTAACTTTCTCAATGAATTTGAGATGACGCAACTGATTTAGGGTTGAAATTGAGCCTGGACACTTAAAAAAAAGCATCATTGCCTTTTCCCCAGCTGATGAAGTGTCGTGCTCGGAGGATAGTGGTTCCATAAAAACTTTAGTGGATTCGTAAAACTCGTTGTTTTTTAGTTAAACAAGTATTTTTCTTTAGTTAAAACAAGAAAATCTAATAAATCAAGAAGGTTTTTTTTTTAATTGCAAGAAAGAAACAGTCATTCCTAAGTCTTTTAGATCAAACACCTACTTTGGTATTGAAAATGAAAGGATATTAAAGGATAAATGAAGTCTCATAGCTTTAAACCATGTAATTGCCGAAAAAAAAAAAAACAAAGACGTTTCAATTTAGTTAGATATATGAATTAACACGAGAATTTATTATTCAATAACCTTCCGTCGGAACTTTTCAGGAAAATTAAGGATATGGCTATCAAATCATTTAATCAAGATTTTCACCTTTCAAAGGTGCGGTTGGCTGATAAACTAAATTTACTTTTATTCGAGAGGTTCTGTTCGTTTTATATTGACATAGTATTTTAAGAAAAAATGACATATATGACATTATATTGACATAGTATTTTAAGAAAAAAAGAAAATAGTAGTTTAAATATTTTCGGCTTTTCTTCAAGAATTTATAGTTTGGCCTGCTATTTGTATGCTGGAGACACTTTTCAACAATGTTTAACAACATAAACCCTTTTAAAAATCTGGACACAAATAGCAGTGTTTAATTTAGTTTTATGCCTTTTCTAGTTGACCTGAAAAATGAAGCTTATGGGAAATAAGGCCTCTGTGGGAAATTAGACTTACTCTTTCATTACAACCAAAGTGGCATCTAAATTCTGCCGGAATAGCTTCAGATCCACATCCAGGTATAACTTCTATGTGACGAAAATTCGGCTAAAAACAAAACGAACAGTAATTAAATAAACAATGAATGCAAACAAACATACAATAGATACTAATAGATACGAATCAAAGTAACAATATCAAAGTAAAAAATAACAAAGTAAAGAAAGCATCAAAGTAACAATTTGCAATTTTTTGCATATTGTCATTTGAACATATTGTCATATATGTTCATTCATATATTGTCATATATGAATGAACATATTGTCATTTAATTTAGTTTAAATTTCCACTCAATGTTTCCTCAAATTTTCACCTTCATATATGTAGCCTTAATAGTACTAGTATCGGAGTATTAGTGGTGGGAGTAGGTAAAAGTAGCTGTAGCAGTGTTGAAAATCTCCTTATGATTCCCCGGAAGTTTCGGTTAGCCGTTCTTCAAATATTAATGATGTATCCTTTTGAATCCCTTTTGACGTCGTTTTCATTTTAGTTATCTTAGCCTTACAAGTAGTTGCAACTTAGGCAGTAATTGAAGAGGTTTAGTAGCCATAAAAGTGGTACTAGTAATAGCAGTAAAAATAATATTGGGAGCAGGGCAGGGCGAAGATCCTTTTTTTAATTTTACTTTTTTTTTAAACTAATAATAACCCAGGTTTGATTTTTGTTCCAGTTATTTAAGAATGACTCCTGAATCACAAACGCTGTTTAATTAGAATAATAACCTCTTTTAAAAGTTTAAAAAAACTTTAGTGTAAGAGCGAGCTATTGAGGAGAGGCAACCCCCATAATATACGTAACATTTTCTGTTTGTTTTAAGTTTTAATGCTGCTCCTTACTTTCAAGTTGACAAGTTGAAAAAACTTGTTTTTTTTTTAAATTTAATTTCTGATTGTTTTTTAAATAATGCTGGGGAATCCAGCGCCCCCTTCATAGAAATTCTCTCCCCCCATGGAAAGATCCTCCCACGTAGCCTCCTCCCCCGTAGCCTCCTATCAACAAATATGTTTAGAAACCTGAAGAGCATATGAGTAAACTGTGATAATAATAGGAGCAGCAAAAGACAGTTTTACTGAGAATAAAAGAGAACATGTGGCGGAAGGAGTACAATGCTGTACTCCTTCATCTGGAGGAAAAATCTATAGCTATTGTAATCTTAAGCTATCTTCATTTTTTTTAACTTATAGGGCATTATTTTCGCTTTTATTTATTGAAAAAAAAAATAATTCACCCCCCCCCCCTCCAAATGCACGGTCATGTTATGGAGGAAGGAGTAAAAAAAACGAATCCAAAAACAACACAGAAAAATTTTTCGTCTAAGAATGTGCTTAAAAAACCCAATAACAACAGCATATATCCCCAACAGCATACCGAGATAAATAGTAATGTGATGCGATCCATATAAGTTTCCAAAGATATATAGATACACATCAGACAAAACAAGTTCTTTCTTCAAACGGTGCCGTGCCCCCCTACAAAAATTCACATAACGTATGCCAAAAAGCGGGATAGGATTGAAAAGGAGATCACACCTCGACTTCCTTCAGTATTGCCGACCATGAAGGATTTACTTAGTTTCATGTCACCTGGTTTCACTTCGAGAAGCTAGCGGTTGATTTCTTGGAAGAGAATTCGGACGAACTCATGTGTCCTGTTTTTTTTTTTTTTTATGGATAGAAAGAGTATTATACATGATTGCCAGGGTTGCCACTTTTTGGTAAATGAATATGTCCCTTGATCGCCCCCTAACATAGTCTAAAGTAGTGTAATTTACTTAATTAACGCAAGTTCGCGTTAATTAAACTTTCTCCTGACGCAAGCTTATCGGATCAACCTATTTTGCCCCCCCCCCAAAAAAAAAAAATCCTGGATCCGCCACTGAACTGTGTTCGCTGTTGTTACAAACCTTGGTTGTAAAAATATACAACCTAGAAATGTAATGACAATGATTTTATTTTAAAAAAAACGCAAGGAAAATCTAGCTGTAGCACACCAATTGATCTTTTTCTTTTTTTTAAGATTTATACCTTCATTCATGAATTATCCTTGGTTTGTGGAATTAATGCTGGAAGTTCGTGGTGTTGCTAGTTATCGAAATATGTACTAAAAGATACTAAATAATGGAACAGAAGCCTTGAAATTAGAATCTTAATTAAATTAGATAAAAGCGGGAGGTACAATGCTGTGAAATGATTTTCAGGTTAAGGGAAGAGGATCCGCTGATAGTTTTTTTTCCCGAAAATTTGAAAAAGAAAATTTGTAAATCTAAATTTTAATAAATAACCAATTTTTTACTATTATAATTTTTATGCATTTTTTCTGTTTGAAACCCTTGATCTAAAACAAAATTGAAATGTGAATATTCTAAGACGGACGTAAGCAAGGGGGAGGGCTCAAGGGGGAAGGTTTC
>NC_142800.1:27223543-27242269 GCF_049724085.1 Artemia sp. Qi Xiang Cuo
CCCCAAAAGTCGCAGTGTAGTCAACTATTGCATTTAATATCGTGTTGGACAGCTGAAAGTCTGGAAATGTTGTAAATTGGTCATTACCCCCTCCCCTCTTGTATATCATCAACACCCCCTCTCCACATTTGTTCAACATTTGGGCTATGGGAATGCTCCAATTTCATTTGTTTGAAGCTGGATCGTTAGTGTAATCAGGCTGAGGGGAGGGTTCCCAGTTAATTCGTTTGTAAAATCGTCCAAAAGCTGTAGTGTATTTTGACTCAAGTCTCCCTGCTCAACTGTGCTATTATCTACATTAAAAAGAAAATCATTTAAAAAATCATCAATGTTAGATGGTATTTCAATAGAATTAATAAAACCATGCCATTCGTTGATAGCCGGTATTTCAATGTCCTGAATGGCTTCCTCTCCTTCACCAACTGATGAGGATGATGATGATGATGATGACGACGAGTATGGGACCAATGGTCCAATCTATAAATGAAAAATAGCTTATTTTTAATGTGTTCAAATCACCCCTACTGTTTTTAAAATTTGGATTATTATTTACGTATTTTTTAAAACGTGCTTAGTAGTAATAGCAGTATGCACAGAGTAGAAATTGCTTAATTCACTGTTCCCCACAACTATTGATATTCTGAAAGTTCCAATTTCCAACTTAATATATGATATTTACAATCTAAAACGAATTACATAGAATTGACAATTTGATTTTGGTCAAACAACTCCCCCCCCCATCAATTTCCAATATTTAATCCCCCCCTCCGAGCTGGCCATCGCGGCGCTTCCCGCGGCGCTTCCCAGCGGCGCTTCTCGGGCCCACCGGCCCTTCCCGGGCTCCGCGGCGCTTCCCGACCGCCACCGCGGCTCCCAGCCGTTTACATAATGTCCAAAAAAAAATTATTGTTAGACCATAAGTCGTTTCTCTCTAATTCCCTACAGGTTGTCTAGGACTCATTAGCTTAATTATTGTAAGCCGCGTCTTTTCTGTTTCAAGACTGATCAGCAGGTAAATACAATTTAATGGGAAACCGTTAACTCTTATTGAATGTTTCCCCCTAAAATCTTGGCAAGTTGTAAGGTTGAAAGCTGTCAAAAATATTACGCAAATTAGAATCCATATATGCAAAGAGATAAATGGGATAATCTCTGTCCTTCTTTTAAAACTATAATATTCAATTGTGAAAAATAGCATTTTGAGTTTCAAATGGTGAGATAGCAGTAAACTAGAAATTACCTAAAAATATTATTATGAGATATCGAAGAGATAGCAACAGTGGGGACAGAGAAAATAGCAAAGATTAGAAAAAGAGCGGTTTCTTTTGACAAGCAAGCAAAAAATTACATTATATTTAGATATCTCTGAGGGAGGGGGAGCAGAGAAATTTAAAGCTATGGTTGGGGGCGAGGGGTTAATATTTTAATATCTCTGAGACAAGTTTATATTAGGTTGAAAAATAGTTTTGATTTTTAGATATTTCTATAAGATAGGTAGTAAAAAATGCTCACATTCGCAAATTCCGGGTGTATTTGTATGTCCGAAGGCCCAGGCAAAGCATGCTGTACCATCGGTGGACATTGTGTTGGTGGGGCAGCGACTTTACCTGGAGCGGGACTCGCCATCATGTAGGAAGCTGCCCATTCACCTTTGAATTTCCTGCTAGTGGATTGGCCAACGATATCATGGGCTTGGGTAGATTGATTTGCGGTTTGAGTGGGACCAGCATGTCTTATGACCACAGACCGCGAAGGTTGCGCAAAGGATATGGGTTTAGATGCTCCAGCCACCTCCCTCCGTTGTACGGGGGCTGCCTCTTCCTGTCTCGCTCTCTTAGTTGGAGGAGGTATACATTTTTCATAATTGGCCTTTAAAAAAAGAGAAAAAAGTTAGTATCGAAATAATTTTCCCCTTTTTTAAAGAAGGAAAATTAGTATCCCCAACCCACACTAACCATAATTTTGTCTAGAACGCATTTATCACTAAGAAAACCCCCTCCCCGCCATTTTCAGTAAAGCAAAAAGTAAAATTTGCAAGAAATGCCCCTATTTTTACCATGCTGAGAATTTTTTTTAAATGTTTCCCGTCTATATGTTTTTAAAATAGAAAAAAAGATTGTTAGCCTAGCAGCTTATAAGCCTAAATTACAATCTTGGATGTAAATGTACACATAATAAAGCTATCTTTTTTTTCTTAGAAACCCTCGATCCTCTTACTGCCCTAACGCGAAGAAACAGTTTTGTTTTTCATTTTAAAATGATGGCGATAGAAGTGAGGCATGGCCCCCTCCCCCCTTTCACCAATATCCTAAATATATTGTTAGACCTTAATTTGAAAATAATCCGTTTCACTTCTCCAAATAGAGATTGCATAGGCCTGCGCTTAATTATTGCAATTGTCTGAAAAACCGTTTTAATTTGATGGAGAAAAACAATCCCCCTCCCCCCTCTTTTCAGCAATGTCATAAAAATATTGTTAGCAATTATTTTTGGAGAATAACATGTTTCGCTCTTACATAGAATATAGAATTCCAATGTCCTAAATATCTATCGCTAATTTTGCAGACAAAATTAGTTCTCCGCTATTTTCAGACAAACACAGAATTACATAAAAAGCATTGAAAACCTAGATTGCCTAAAACCAGCTAATGTAAACAAAACAGGAAAAGGGTGACAAACTATTTATAAGATTGCGCGGAGCCTTATGTCAAACAGAGCGGCATAATGCATTAAGAATTGACAGAAGTCAGTGGACACTTTAAATTACAATACAGAAAAGCAAGAATTTATCGAAAAGAGAAATATTTCAATTGTTAGAATTATACTTGTAAAAATAGTGGAGGGTTTTGAGGGGGGGGGTTATGCTGTAAAAAGAGTATATTTTATGTTTTCTATCGAGTATAAAGATAGCATAGTGGAGAAGTTTGTACGGGAGTGGGAGGGGGGACTTACCTAAATATACTGGAGGGTGACCAATGAAAATAATTTTATTTTGAAAATAAAAAATGAAAATGTACTTACATGGTAAATTGAGGCTGCCAATGCTTGAAGCTCATCAATAATATCCATTCTTGTTCTTTCAACTGTGTCAAAATACTTTCTGAATGTTTAATCACAATGCATGTCCGTTATATACGAAATCTCAAGGGCGAATTGCGATGTAATGGGGAAAACCATATGTAAGCGAGTCTCTGATTGGCTGAGAAGGGGGATGTATCCGAGTCTCTGATTGGCTGAGAAGGAAACACGCGATCCTGTTTCCTATTCCTGGATCTTAACATTCGCCCCTAGCGTGCACTTGGCCAAAACAACAAAGAAGCTATATTTGTTTCTTAATTCCCCTTTCGTAAATCATTACATTCTCCCCGCCGATTATGTAAATCAAGTTCTCGGAAATTCACTTCCCCCTCGAGTCCTAGATCAATATATTGCCCATAGCGTGCACTTGGCCAAAACAACAACAACAAATCAATTGATCTTGAAAGAAGTGTCATTGACCCTGTTCCCCAATAGATTCAATAATCCAGAAAACCTCCATCAAAGTGACAAAAATAATTTTTTTTCATTCTCACAGACAAAAACCATGAATACAGACATAAATTGATGTTAACATCCATTAAAAACATCAAATAAATTGACCAACACACATAACCGTCCAAGAAACATCCATAAAAGTGAGGAAAATCCTGTTTTTTCATTCTCACTGACAACGAACCATAAAAACATGCATAAATTATATAAAAAAGTTGTAGGTGGCAGCAGGGGTGAGGGATCGGACCTTTAGGGTCCTTTCTACTCATGGATAAGGGTTGTAATTTAGGCCCAGGGCAAATAAGGTTTTTATGGAACCGTTATTTGTATAAACTTTGGATCGGATGGAGCTCATTTGATTGGAAGTCGGAAGTTTAGTGCCCTTTTTAAGAGTCAAAATTGAACAGAGGAACGTCAGGCCCCGCCGAAGTCCATCATTCTCCAAAACATATCCGATCGAAATTTTAAGAGAGCTATTTTGTTCAGCATTGTTGAAAGGTCCAGTTGAGGATGTCAACCTCCCCACAGGTCCCAGGACAAGGGTTGCAAGTTAGGCAATTCGTTCATTGGTTACAAATAATATATATTATTGAGAAAGGTATGCATGTTTGAACTTTACCTTCCAACAAGACGAAGGGTATTCAGGTTAGCCTTTCAGAGACTTTTGGGGTGAGTATTGAACTAAATCAATACACGTTATGTGTATACAGATTGTAAAAAGGGTACAACACAGAAATAACTGAATATATAAATTTAGAAAATTCAGGAAATGATAAGGGAGATGATCAAAAAGCCAATATTTGCATGCTACCAATACTACTATAACTACCGCCACTGCTACTACCATATTACTTCATTTAGAGTATTAAGGGGAAATTTGAACTAAATCAAAAGACGCTTTGTGCACGCAAGTAGACTAGTACATTCCATTTCTGGACCTTTACGTTCCTTTCTGTGCTATTCTGGACCTTTACGTTCCTTCCTATGCTATTCTAGGAGTTTACGTTCCTTCCGGTGCTATTCTGGACCTTTACGTTCCCTCCCATGTTATTCTAAGGGCTTATGTTCCCTCCCATGCTATTCTAAGGGTTTATGTTCCCTCCCATGCTATTCTAAGGGTTTATATTCCCTCCCATGTTATTCTAAGGGTTTATATTCCCCCCCTATGCTATTCTAAGGGTTTATGTCCCCTTCCATGCTATTCTATGTTCCTTCCATTGTTATTCTATGGCAACTCTGCACCTTTTCAAAGAGAGTGAGTATAAAGGGTTAAAGTGATTAGCAATTACGAGCGGGGATTCCCCGCTGGTTTTTTTTTTTATCGAAAACTAGAGATTGTCAAATTGCGTATTTAGGAATGCTTTTGTAGGGAAAGCTGTCAATCACCCATGTGTTATCCACAGTTCCATTTTTGAAGTCTGTGCTATCAAGAGCGGTTTCTCATTTGTTTTGGAGAATTGCCTTTAGCCAACTATAGTTTGATATGAATGTGTCGGTAGATAGGATTTGCGAATTCGATCCTATTAAGGATTGACTTGAAATAAATATTTTTAACAAGAAATGGCAGAAAAGTGTTTTGGGGGAGATGGGGTGATTGTGTACTGTATAATACACAAGTGATGTTCGGACAGTGTTGTCAATTTAAAATAGTTTAACGTTATACTATACGAAGAAGTAAAACGAATTTTTTTTTGTTAAATAAGTAGTTCTTGTATCTTTTAAAAGAGCTTTACGGGATTTGAGAGACTCGGTTGCCTAATTAGCTGTTTGAAGTTTTCAGACCTAGGTATTTAGATTTTCGTGGGTGTTTGTTTCCTGGAGTTTATTATTTGAGAAGTTAATTTTAGTATTTCGTGGTTTAACGTGTCTGAAATCATGGATTAGAGTGGTTGATTGGTTGTTTGGGGTTTTCGTGGGTGTTTGAAATTTTTAAATTTTGAAATTTTCGTGGGTGTTTGGTTCCTGGGGTTTATTATTTGAGAAGTTAACTTTAGTATTTCGTGGTTTGACGTGTCTGAAATCATGAATTAGAATATTTAATTGGCTGTTTGGGGATTTTCAGACCTAGGTTTTTTAGATTTCCGTGTGTGTTTGGCTCCTGGGGTTTATTATTTGAGAAGTTAACTTTAGTATTTTGTGTTTAGACTTGCCTGAAATCATGAATTAGAATCTTTAATTGGCTGTTTGGGGTTTGCAGACTTAGATTTTTTAGATTTTCGTGGGTGTTTGGTTCCTGGGGTTTATTATTTGAGAAGTTAACTTTAGTATTTGACGGGTCTGAAATCATGAATTAGAATATTTAATTGGCTGTTTGGAGATTTTCAGACCTAGGTTTCTTATATTTTCGTGGGTGTTTGGCTCCTGGAGTTTATTATTTGAGAAGTTAACTTTAGTATTTCGTGATTTGACGTGCCTGAAATCATGAATTAGAACAGTTAATTAGCTGTTTGGGTTTTCAGACCTAGTTTTTTAGATTTTCGTGGGTGTTAGGTTCCTGGGGTTTATTATTTGAGAAGTTAACTTTAGTATTTCACGGTTTGACTTGCCTGAAATCATGAATTAGAATTTTTAATTGGCTGTTTGGGGATTTTCAGACCTAGGTTTTTTAGGTTTTCGTGTATGTTTGACTCCTGGGGTTTATTATTTGAGAAGTTAACTTTAGTATTTTGTGGTTTTAAGTGCCTGAAATCATGAATTAGAATAGTTAATTAGCTGTTTAGGGTTTTCAGAACCTAGTTTTTTTAGATTTTCGTGTGTGTTTGACTCCTGGAGTTTATTATTTGAGAAGTTAACTTTAGTATTTCGTGGTTTGACGTGCCTGAAATCATGAATTAGAATAGTCAATTAACTGTTTGGGTTTTCAGACCTACGTTTTTTAGATTTTCGTGGGTGTTTGGTTCCCGGGGTTTATTATTTGAGAAGTTAATTTAAGTATTTCGTGATTTGACGTGCCTGAAATCATGAATTAGAATAGTTAATTAGCTGTTTGGATTTTCAGACCTATTTGTTTAGATTTTCGTGGGTGTTAGGTTCCTGGGGTTTATTATTTGAGAAGTTAACTTTAGTATTTCGTGGTTTGACATGCCTGAAATCATGAATTAGAATATTTAATTGGCTGTTTGGGGATTTTTAGACCTAGGTTTTTTAGGTTTTCGTGTGTGTTTGACTCCTGGGGTTTATTATTTGAGAAGTTAACTTTAGTATTTTGTGGTTTTACGTGCCTGAAATCATTAATTAGAATAGTTAATTAGCTGTTTAGGGTTTTCAGACCTAGGTTTTTTAGATTTTCGTGGGTGTTTGTTTCCTGGAATTTATTATTTGATAAGTTAAATTTAGTATCTCGTGGTTTGTCTTTCCAGAAATCATGGATTAAAGTGGTTAATTGGTTGTTTGAGGTTTTCAGACTTATTTTTTTTTATTTCCATTTGTGTTTGGCTCCTGGAGTTTATTCTTCGAGAAGTTAACTTTAGTTATTCGTGTTTTTTTACTTGCCTCAAACCATGAATTAGAATATTTAATATGATGTTTGAGGTTTGCAGACTTAGATTTTTTAGATTTTCATGGGTGTTTGGTTCCTGGGGTTTATTATCTGAGAAGTTAACTTTAGTATTTCGTGGTTTGACGTGCCTGAAATAATTAATTAGAATAGTTAATTAGCTGTTTGAGGTTTTCAGACCTAGGTTTTTTAGATTTTCGTGGGCGTATCTGATGAAATAATTTAGGTGGTATGATCAATTTAATTTATTTTTTAATGCAGTAGTTTTTCAATAAGGACATTCGACATCCTAAAAGTGTTTAATTCAAACTTTTACCTTGACCATCGATGTTGTTAGCAGAATTTCAAAAGGATTATTTATGAGTCCTGGCGTATCTGATGAAATAATTTAGATCGTATGATCAATTTAATTTATTTTTTAATGCATTAGTTTTTCAGTAAGGACACTCGATATCCTAAAAGTGTTTGATTGAAACTTTTACCTTGAGCATCGATATTGTTAGCAGTATTTCAAAAGGATTGTTTATGAGTGCTGGCGTATCTGATGAAATAGTTTAGGTCGTATGATCAATTTAATTTTTTTTTAATGTAGTAGTTTTTCAGTAAGGACACTCAATAACCTAAAAGTGTTTGATTCAAACTTTTACCTTGAGCATCGATATTGTTAGCAAAATTTAGACAGGGTTACGTGCGCGCACGTAACCCCGTCTAAATTTTTTTTTCATAATTTCCTGAATTAAATTTCTGTATTGTGTATCCTGTCTGTGTGTGTGTCGTCTCAATGCGTGTGTCATCTCTGTGGATGTGTCGTCTCCATGTGTGTTTCGTATCTGTGTGTGTGTGTTCTCTCTCTGTGCGTGTTGTCTCGAGTGTCCTTACTAAAAAACTACTGCATTAAAAAAAAAAAATTAAATTTATCATACAACCTAAATTATTTCATCAGATACACCAGCACTCATAAACGATCCTTTCGAAATTCTTCTAACAACATTGATTCTCAAGGTAAAAGTTTGAATCAAACACTTTTAGGTTATCTAGTGTCCTTACTGGAAAACTACTGTATTAAAAAAAAGAATTAAATTGATCATACGGCCGAAATTATTTCATCATATACGCCAGCACTCACAAACGATCCTTTTGAAATTCTGCTAACAAGATCGATGCTCAAGGTAAAAGTTTGAATCAAACTCTTTTAGGTTATCGAGTGTCCTTACTGAAAAACTACTACATTAAAAAAAAATTAAATTGATCATACGACCTAAATTATTTCGTCAGATACGCCAGCACTCATAAACAATCCTTTTGAAATTCTGCTAACAATATCGATCCTCAAGGTAAAAGTTTGAATCAAACACTTTTAGGATATCGAGTGTCCTTACTGAAAAACTACTGCATTAAAAAATAAATTAAATTGATCATACGATCTAAATTATTTCATCAGATACGCCAGCACTCATAAATGATCCTTTTGAAATTCTGCTAACAACATCGATGGTCAAGGTAAAAGTTTGAATTAAACACTTTTAGGATATCGAATGTTCTTACTGAAAAACTACTGCATTAAAAAATAAATTAAATTGATCATACGACCTAAATTATTTCATCAGATACGCCCACGAAAATCTAAAAAACCTAGGTCTGAAAACCTCAAACAGCTAATTAACTATTCTAATTAATAATTTCAGGCACGTAAAACCACGAAATACTAAAGTTAACTTCTCAGATAATAAACCCCAGGAACCAAACACCCATGAAAATCTAAAAAATCTAAGTCTGCAAACCTCAAACAGCATATTAAATATTCTAATTCATGATTTCAGGCAAGTAAAAAAACACGAAATACTAAAGTTAACTTCTCAAATAATAAACTCCAGGAGTCAAACCCACATGGAAATAAAAAAAAAACTAAGTCTGAAAACTTCAAACAACCTATTAACCACTTTAATCCATGATTTCAGTCAAGTCAAACCACGAGATACTAAAGTTAACTTCTCAAATAATAAACTCCAGGAAACAAACACCCACGAAAATCTATAAACCTAGGTCTGAAAACCCTAAACAGCTAATTAACTATTCTAATTAATGATTTCAGGCACGTAAAACCACAAAATACTAAAGTTAACATCTCAAATAATAAACCCCAGGAGTCAAACACACACGAAAATCTAAAAAACCTAGGTCTGAAAATCCCCAAACAGCCAATTAAATATTCTAATTCATGATTTCAGGCTTGTCAAACCACTAAATACTAAAGTTAACTTCTCAAATAATAAACACCAGGAAACTAACACCCACGAAAATCTCAAAAACTAGGTATGAAAACCCAAACAGCTAATTAATTATTCTAATTCATGATTTCAGGCACGTCAAATCACGAAATACTAAAGTTAACTTCTCAAATAATAAACCCCGGGAACCAAACACCCACGAAAATCTAAAAAACGTAGGTCTGAAAACCCAAACAGTTAATTAACTATTCTAATTCATGATTTCAGGCACGTCAAACCACGAAATACTAAAGTTAACTTCTCAAATAATAAACTAAAGGAGTCAAACACACACGAAAATCTAAAAAAACTAGGTATTAAAACCCTAAATAGCTAATTAACTATTCTAATTCATGATTTCATGCAGGTAAAACCACAAAATACTAAAGTTAACTTCTCAAATAATAGATCCCAGGAGTCAAACATATACGAAAACCTAAGAAAACTAAGTCTGAAAATCCCCGAACCGCCAAATAAATATTCTATTTCATGATTTCAGTATAGTCATACCACGAAATACTAAAGTAAACTTCCCAAATAATAAATCCCATGAACCAAACACCCACGAAAATCTAAAAAAATAGGTCTGAAAACCAAAACAGCTAATTAACTATTCTAATTCATGATTTCAGGCACGTCAAACCACGAAATACTAAAGTTAACTTCTCAAATAATAAACTCCAGGAAACAAACAGCTACGAAAATCTAAAAAACCTAGGTCTGAAAACCCCAAACAGCTAATTAACTATTCTAATTCATGATTTCAGGCACGTCAAACCACGAAATACTAAAGTAAACTTCTCAAATAATAAACCCCAGGAGCCAAACACACACGAAAATCTAAAAAACCTAGGTCTGAAAATCCCCAAACAGCCAATTAAATATTCTAATTCATGATTTCAGACACGTCAAACCACAAAATACTAAAGTAAACTTCCCAAATAATAAACCCCAGTAACCAAACACCGGCGAAAATCCTAAAAACGTAGGTCTTAAAACCCCAAACAGCCAATTAACTATTCTAATTCATGATTTCAGGCAAGTAAAGCCATGAAATACTAAAGTAAACTTCCCAAATAATAAACCCCATGAAACAAACGTCCCACGAAAATCTAAAAATCTAGGTCTGAAAACCCCGAACAGCTAATTAACTATTCTAATTCATGATTTCAGGCACGTCAAACCACGAAATACTAAAGTAAACTTCTCAAATAATAAATCCCAGGAAACAAACACCCAAGAAAATCTAAAAAACCCAGGTCTGAAAAGCCCAAACAGCCAATTAACTATTCTAATTCATTATTTCAGGCAATTAAAACCACGAAATACTAAAGTAAACTTCTCAAATAATAAACCCCAGGAACCAAACACCCCCGAAAATCTAAAAATCTAGGTCTGAAAACCCCAAACAGCTAATTAACTATTCTAATTCATGATTTCAGGCATGTCAAACCACGAAATACTAAAGTTAACTTCTCAAATAATAAACTCCAGGAAACAAACAGCTACGAAAATCTAAAAAACCTAGGTCTGAAAACCCCAAACAGCTAATTAACTATTCTAATTCATGATTTCAGGCACGTCAAACCACGAAATACTGAAGTAAACTTCTCAAATAATAAACCCCAGGAGCCAAACACACACGAAAATCTAAAAAACTAGTTCTGAAAAGCCCAAACAGCCAATTAACTATTCTAATTCATGATTTCAATCACGTCAAACCACGAAATACTTAAGTAAACTTCTCAAATAATAAACCCCAGGAACCAAACGTCCCACGAAAATCTAAAAATCTAGGTCTGAAAACCCCAAACAGCTAATTAACTATTCTAATTCATGATTTCAGGCACGTCAAACCACGAAATACTAAAGTAATTTTCTCAAATAATAAAACCCAGGAAACAAACAGCCACGAAAATCTAAAAAACCCAGGTCTGAAAAGCCTAAACATCCAATGAACTATTCTAAGTCATGATTTCAGGTAAGTCAAACCACGAAATACTAAAGAAAACTTCTCAAATAATAAACCCCAGGAACCAAACACCCACGAAAATCTAAAAGTCTAGGTCTGAAAAGCCCAAACAGCCAATTAACTATTCTAATTCATGATTTCAGTCACGTCAAACCACGAAATACTAAAGTAAACTTCTCAAATAATAAACCCCAGGAACCAAACATCCCACAAAAATATAAAAATCTAGGTCTGAAAACCCCAAACAGCTAATTAACTATTCTAATTCATTATTTCAGGCACATCAAACCACGAAATACTAAAGTAAACTTCCCAAATAATAAACCCCAGGAACCAAACACCCACGAAAATCTTAAAAACCTAGGTCTGAAAAACCCAAACAGCCAATTAACTATTCTAATTCATGATTTCAGTCTAGTAAAACCACGAAATACTAAAGTAAACTTCCCAAATAATAAACCCCATGATCTAAACACCCGCGTAATTCTAGAAAACCTACGTCCGAAAACCCCAAACAGCTAATAAACAATTCTAATTCATGATTTCAGGCAAGTCAAAACACGAAATACCAAAGTAAACTTCTCAAATAATAAACCCCAGGAAACAAACACCCACGAAAATTTAAAAAACCTAGGTCTGAAAATCCCCAAACAGCCAATTAAATATTCTAATTCATGATTTCAGAAACGTCTAACCACGAAATACTAAAGTTAACTTCCCAAATAATAAACCCCAGGAACAAAACACCGGCGAAAATCTAAAAAAATTAGGTCTGAAAAGCTCAATCAGCCAATTAACTATTCTAATTCATGATTTCAGTCTAGTAAAACCTCGAAATACTAAAGTAAACTTTTAAAATAATAAAACCCAGGAACCAAACACCCACGAAAATCTAAAAATATAGGTCTGAAAACCCCAAACAGCTAATTAACTATTCTAATTCATGATTTCAGGCACATCAAACCACGAAATACTAAAGTAAACTTCTCAAATAATAAACTCCAGAAACAAAAACCCACAAAAATCTAAAAAACCTAGGTCTGAAAACCCCAAACAGCTAATTAACTATTCTAATTCATGATTTCAGGCAAGTCAAACCATAAAATACTAAAGTTAACTTCTCAAATAATAAACTCCAGGAAACAAACAGCCACGAAAATCTAAAAAACCTAGGTCTGAAAACCCCAAACAGCTAATTAACTATTCTAATTCATGATTTCAGGCAAGTCAAACCACGAAATACTAAATAAAACTTCTCAAATAATAGACCCCCAGGAACCAAACACCCACGAAAATCTAAAAATCTAGGTCTGAAAACCCCAAACAGCTAATTAACTATTCTAATTCATGATTTCAGGCACGTCAAACCACGAAATACTAAAGTAAACTTCCCAAATAATAAACCCCCGGAAACAAAAACCCACGAAAATCTAAAAAATCTAGGTCTGAAAACCCCAAACAGCTAATTAACTATTCTAATTTATGATTTCAGGCATGTCAAACCACGAAATACTAAAGTAAACATCTCAAATAATAAACTCCAGGAGCCAAACACACGAAAATCTCAAAAACTTAGGTCTGAAAATCCCCAAACAGCTAATTAACTATTCTAATTTATGATTTCAGGCACGTCCAACCACGAAATACTAAAGTAAACATCTCAAATAATAAACTCCAGGAGCCAAACACACACGAAAATCTAAAAAACCTAGGTCTGAATATCCCCAAACAGCTAATTAACTATTCTAATTTATGATTTCAGACACGTCAAACCATGAAATACTAAAGTAAACATCTCAAATAGTAAACCCCAGGAGCCAAACACACACGAAAATCTAAAAAACCTAGGTCTGAAAATCCCCAAACAGCCAATTAAATATTCTAATTCATGATTTAAGGCACATCAAACCATGAAATACTAAAGTTAACTTCTCAAATAATAAACCCCAGGAGCCAAACACACACGTAAATAAAAAAAACCTAAGTCTGAAAACCCCAAACAGACAATTAACTATTCTAATTCATGATTTCAGGCACGTCAAACCACGAAATACTAAAGTAAACTTCTCAAATAATAAACCCAAGGAGCCAAACACACACGAAAATATAAGAAACCTAGGTCTGAAAATCCCCAAACAGCCAATTAAATATTCTAATTCATGATTTCAGACACGTCAAATACTAAAGTTAACTTCTCAAATAATAAACCCCAGGAACCAAACACCCACGAAAATCTTTAAAAATCTAAGTCTGCAAACCCCAAACAGCCAATTAAATATTCTAATTCATGATTTGAGGCAAGTCTAAACACAAAATACTAAAGTTAACTCCTCAATTAATAAACCCCAGTAGCTAAACACACATAGAAATAAAAAAAAACCTAAGTCTGAAAACCCCAAACAACCAATCAACCACTCTAATCCATGATTTCAGACACGTTAAACCACGAAATACTAAAATTAACTTCTCAAATAATAAACTCCAGGAAACAAACACCCACGAAAATCTAAATACCTAGGTCTGAAAACTTCAAACAGCTAATTAGGCAACCGAGTCTCTCAAATCCCGTAAAGCTCTTTTAAAAGATACAAGAACTACTTATTTAACAAAAAAAAATTCGTTTTACTTCTTCGTATAGTATAACGTTAAACTATTTTAAATTGACAACACTGTCCAAACATCACTTGTGTATTATACGGTACACAATCACCCCATCTCCCCCAAAACACTTTTCAGCCATTTCTTGTTAAAAAAATTTATTTCAAGTCAATCCTTAATAGGATCGAATTCGCAAATCCTATCTACCGACACATTCATATCAAACTATAGTTGGCTAAAGGCAATTCTCCAAAACAAATCAGAAACCGCTCTTGATAGCACGGACTTCAAAAATGGAACTGTGGATAACACACGGGTGATTGTCAGCTTTCCCTACAAAAGCATTCCTAAATACGCAATTTGACAATCTCTAGTTTTCGAAAAAAAAAACAGCGGGGAATCCCCGCTCGTCATTGCTAATCACTTTAACCCTTTATACTCACTCTCTTTGAAAAGGTGCAGAGTTGCCATAGAATAACAATGGAAGGAACATAGAATAGCATGGAAGGGGACATAAACCCTTAGAATAGCAGGGGGGAATATAAACCCTTAGAATAGCATTGGAGGGAATATAAACCATTAGAATAGCATGGGAGGGAACATAAACCCTTAGAATAGCATGGGAGGGAACATAAGCCCTTAGAATAACATGGGAGGGAACATAAAGGTCCAGAATAGCACTGGAAGGAACGTAAACTCCTAGAATAGCATAGGAAGGAACGTAAAGGTCCAGAATAGCACAGGAAGGAACGTAAAGGTCCAGAAATTGAATGTACTACTCTACTCACGCACATTGTCAAAATAGTGTATCTCAAGAATTGATTTGGGTATTAAGTTGAAACTTTAAGAGAATACTTAAAGGGGAAGATCATGTCACCAAAAGGCAATATGTGCACACTACTACTAATGCTACTGTTACTGCTACATTTACTACTACTACTACTACTATTTCTATTGCAACTACTACTTCTATTGCAACTACTACTACTTCTATTGCAAGGGCTACTACTACTATTTCTATTGCAACTACTACTTCTATTGCAACTACTACTACTTCTATTGCCAGGGCTAAAAGCATTGAGATAAAAATTTCAAGAGGTATATAAACGTACAGGTTATCAAAAGGACATATCAGCAATGGTATAGCAATAGCTAATTGTATTAAGTTGACACTTCCAGGACTTGATGAGAGGGATGTTCAGCTGACCAAAAGGCCATAGGTTAATACTACTGCTGCTAGTAGTACTACTGCTAAGTAATACTATAACTAGTAATATCAATACTACTACTGTGAGTGAAGCCCACTGTATCTACAGTTTCCCAGGCATAAAGATATGCTCAGCAGTTTTGAGACTCTTTGGACCAAAGAAACTATACTTACTTTTGTGAAATAGAATCCTTGAACTGTGCAAGTAATGTCTAAACATAATAAAATTATGTTGCTGAATACAATCCTATAATAGTGTATATCCATAGAGTAGTTGTATTTTGTATTGAGTAGTAGTAGTAGTTGTATTTATAGAGTAGTTCTAACGCTTTGTGCTCATTTAACCAACAATCGAAATAAGTAAACTCATAGTATTATCAGACGCAACTCTATAGCGTTGCATACAGTAAAGGCCATGCGGGCCCAATGTTTTATTATTTATTTATCCCAAGGCACTTCATATGAAAGGGGTGGTCTTACAAACTTCGTAGGGGACTCATTCGATTGAAAATTGGAAGTTCTAGTGCACTTTTCAAGGGTCAAAGTGATTGGAAGGCAACAAGCCCCCCCCCACGCCCTTTTTTCCCCAAAATAATCCGATAAAAATTTTGAGATGGCCATTTTGTTAAAAATAGTTCAAACATCAGATAATAAAAACTCCAGGATCGACAAAACCCCCCAGGGCCCAAGGGCAGGCTTTGTAAATTTTGCCCCAGGGGCATATATGGTTCTTATATAAGGATGCTCGTATAAACTTCAGAGAGAGCTCATTTGATTGGAAATTGAACGTTCTAGTTTACTTTTTAAGAGTCAAAAGAGATCAGAGGACAACAAGTCTCACCCCCATGCCTTTTTTCCCCAAATGCATCTGATAAACATTTTGAGATAGCCATTTTGTTAAAATAGTTCAAACATAAAATAATAAAAACTCCGGGGCCGACAAAACCCCCAGGGCCCAGGAGCAGGCGTTGTACGTTATGGCCTAGGGGTACATGTGGTTCTTATAGAAGGGATGCTCGTATAAACTTCAGAGCGGGCTCATTTGATTGGAAATTGAAAGTTCTAGTTCACTTTTTAAGAAGGAAAAGAGATCAGAGGACAACTAGCCTCATTCCATGCCCTTTTCCCCCCAAATACATCTAATAAAAATTTTGAGATAGCCATTTTGTTAAAATAGTTCAAATATCAGATATCAAAAACTTAGGAGTCGACACAAACACCCAGAGCCAGGAACAAGTGTTTTAAGTTATGCCCCGAGGACATATAAAGTTCTTATGTAAGGGGAGGTTGAATAAACTTCAGAAAGGGCTTATTTGATTGAAAATTGAAAGTTCTAGTTCGATTTTTAAGGATCAAAGGAGATCAGAGGGCAACTAGCCCCCCTCCCACGATATTTTTCCCAAACCTATCCGATAAAAATTTTGAGACAGCCATTTTGTCAAAAAATACTGCAAACATCAGATAATAAAAACTTTGGGGCCGAAACAACCCCCCAGGGCCCAGGGGCAGGCGTTATACGTTTTACCCTGGGGCATATATGGTCCTTATAGAAGGGATGCTCGTATTAATATTACAGAGGGCTCATTTGATTGGAAATTAAAGGTTCTAGTTCATTTTTAAAGGGCTTATTTGATTGAAAATTGAAAGTTCTAGTTCGATTTTTAAGGATCAAAGGAGATCAGAGGGCAACTAGCCCCCCCCCCCCCCACGATTTTTTTCCCCAACCTATCCGATAAAAATTTTGAGACAGCCATTTTGTCAAAAAATACTCCAAGGATCAGATAATAAAAACTTTGGGGCCGACACATCCCCCCAGGGCCCAGGGGCAGGCTTTATACGCTATACCCTGGGGCATATATGGTCCTTATAGAAGGGATGCTCGTATTAATATTACAGAGGGCTAATTTGATTGGAAATTAAAGGTTCTAGTTCACTTTTAAAGGGTCAAAAGAGACCAGAGGGCAACCATCACAGTAGTAAGCTATCTAGTACTTTCACACCTACCTTCACGCCTAAGGCCATAGGGAATATCACACCTACATTCAACCCTACAAGAATATGCTCAAAAGTGTACGCACTTTCCCACCTACGCCTGAGGCATGAATATGCGTGTAGTTTAACCGGTACATTGACTTGCCAGGGTCAGTCGCCTATTACTATGAACGGTACATGCCTTAGTAGACAGGTTTTCTAATGTGACACTCATTTTTTGTGTGTCAATTGGTTAGAGAAAGCTGGTGGTTACTCCAAATGATAACTTGATTAGTCGGTTTTTTAAAAAACTTGGCAAGCTATAATGTACTCAAGCAAAAGCCCTATATAATGTCCATACACTGCATTCCGATTTTCATTATGTTTTAACACATTGATTATAGTACACTATATATTTTTAACTTTGAAAACAATGGATTCGTCAATTTTCAATGTGAGTACACTTTTCATTCTTTTATTCCCCCCCCCCCCCCAAAAAAAAAAACAATAAAAAAAAAACGTTTTACTGGTAAATTCAAATTTCAGGGGCACTTAGCCCCCTCCCCTCCAACAATACGAAATCTTAAGAATATGATGAGTATATTCGATAGAAACGGCAAAGCACGCTTTTTACTATTATGTAAATAAAATCTCTCCTCCACAGCTATGTTTACAAGTTTTAATTGTTTTGAAAAACAGTTCTTTATCATTCAGAAACAAGCTTTTTCCAAACATGTTGTATTTTTCCGGTTTGAATGAAAAGCTTGCGTGTTACAAAGAGAGAGAAAGTTTTGAGAGTCAGATTTCACAGGCTCTTGCTATAAAAACTCGACTTTACAGCTCTTAATGCTGTTCTGGGTGCTAAACGAGTCATTACCAAGGACTGGAATTACCCCCATAAGCATGGTGACATACGCCAACTGGCAAAATACTGGAAAAGGGTACAGAAAATCTGCAACTACGAGTGCCGCCATGGCTTCTGATTCAGATTGCTTCTGAGTGATGTTTAATGTCATATTTTTGGTCACTTTTGGTGCATAGTTTATGCATTACAGAGTAGTGGGAACCTCGGATAACTCAAAGCTTATAAACCCAGTTCCAGTTTTAAAAATAAAAGATGACGTTATCTAGATATTTAAGGTGATTTAAGAAATAGTAAAAGATATGGTTTCTATTGTACAATTTGTGGGGGTATAGCCAACTCGAGCTTATAAGGTGAGTGAAGGATCTTTTAAAGGCATTTTGGAGAAAAATATTGTTTCAACATTAAAATCTCCAGTAGGTGTTAGACCAGATCATAACCCCCAAAGTCACTTCTATTATCAGTCGTAATTTAAAAAGATTTTTTTTTCCTGTATTGTTTGTAGGCGGTAGCGTACATTAGGAGAGGGCTACATGAGCAATCCTCCCCTCAATCGAGATCTTCATAAAAGGGAAAAGGGGGATTTGTATGCAAACTATTAAATGGAAAAACAGGTCACAGCAACTGGTTGTGGGCCATATTCTGTAAGAATACAAGGTTAAAATTAGCCCCTGATTTGTATTAACATCTTCATCTAGGACCAATTTCAGCCTGGTGCTATAAACGGTCGTAAACGGTCGAAAAATAACTACTTTTTTTGGCCTGTAGTAAAATATTACGGTACTGTTGTATTAGCTGGAACCCACGCGATATATTATATAG
>NC_142800.1:27242769-27258461 GCF_049724085.1 Artemia sp. Qi Xiang Cuo
AACACAGTGCTTTTTTTATTTTCTCAGTTGCCCGTGCCTTTTCCAGAATATTAATTTAAAAAAACTTTTCCATAAAACAAGTTTTTCAAAGAAAAGTAAAAAAGCTCCAATTTCTCTTCCCCAAAAGCAAATGTAGGTTCAACCCCATCCCTCGTGCAATGCTGAAGCATTGCAGATACGCCATTTTGATGACCTACATACGCATAATGGCTTTCTCATTTACCTCTAGTCCCCTCTTCCAAGTAATTTTGTTTTGTACATTTGAACACCTTATAACTCTCCCTGGAAATTTAACTCCCCTTATATAAAATTAAAGGAGTGAAGCTGGTTACCTGTCATTCAAATAGGAGGAAGGCTTCTTTTTATTCTGGAAAAAGGACGTTAGAAATTATAATTTCCAGTCAAACGAGCCCCTCTTAAAATTTTTGTTACCTCACTTTCCACAAGAAGTGACTTGGTAAAAAAAAACACGCATATGGGACGCATGTGCTTACTTTCTTGAACAAGACTGCCTCTCATGGTTGAAATACGAAGATGAAATTTTTCTAAACTTAAATTAGCTGCGTTCGTTTTCGCCGTTCTTAGTCCGTATTTCTAATAAGATTTTATAGGTTTTAATATTAAATTTCGTTTTATTTAAAAGTTCTTATAAAGTTGTTAGGGTAAGTTCAGACGTTTAGGAATTACCAACGAAGAACGACGAACTAATAACGAAGAATGGCATTTCAAAGAACGGCTTATAAGCGTAAAATAAAGCCGAACGGCGAAAACGAATGGCTTATTTGTAAAACTGAGGATTCGATTTCCATAGAATGACGAAAACAAACGCAGCTATTGTCAAAAGGTTTTGAGTTTCCTTGGAAAAATGTTTTGAAAATGAACAAATTTTGGATGTATTGAATGATCAACCACAATGATTTGATTTACAAATTAATTGATGAATGCTAATTTAATTTTCATCATAGATGGCATATGGAAACAAATTATTAAAACGAAATGGAAGTGGTATTTATCTCAAGATATCTATCATATTTTTGTATTTGATTTTTTAGTACGAGTTGCCCCAGCTTGTGTTCTGGGATGGTTCATTATCAAAACTAACTCAGGTTGGTATGAATTTACGACCAGTACTGGTAATAAGGAGACATGTTAAGAAAACAATTCTTACTTTGTAATATGCATAACAATCCTAGTCAGCTTACCATATTTCCCTGGGGGGGCACTTTTATCATCACTATTTTCACTGTTGTACAATTATTTTTAACAAAATTTTGAAAAATAAACATTTGATTGCATTTTTCCATTTTCAATTATTCTATATAGGGAAGTTAAACTCCATCACTGTCATCTACCAAAAAGATATAAATAGGCTACTATTAATAAATTTAGGTTAGATTTGGTTAGATTAGCTAGATGGCTCTTGGGTGTTTGTTTTAAAAATATTGAAAAACAGGATTGTAAAACTGGAAAAACAGGTCAAGATAAAGGTGCTTCACTCAGATAATATGTTAACTAGGATAATTTTGCAAATTATGACGTAAGAATTGTTTTCTTAACATGTTTTCTTATGACCAGTACTGGTCCTAAATTTATACCATTAAATTAAGTGAGAAAATAAGGAAAGTCATCTGAAAATCAGTTTATTCTTACTAGTTAATTCTTTTTCTTCCTCTATGACTTGTATTCAAGTATAAACTGGCTCAGAATAAGATGCAAAATTCCAGATGATAGTTTTTTATATCTAATGAAAATAGCAGAGTTAGGTGAAATTGAATGGGTAATGTGTATATTAAGGGATTATTCAGATAGCTAAGAAACATACTTACCTCTGTAGTCAGAATGGTATAGGCCTAGAGAAGTCCCTTCACATAAGAAGACTGTTGTTTTGCTCATCTTTTTGTTAATATCATACATCTTTTTACAAAGAACACTTAAAAGTGAAATCTTAGCACTAAGATCTTACATCTTATAGCATTCTTTTGCAAATATCTTTCATCATTCTGCTCTGATCAGCAGTCTAAAAACAATGATTATTATATCATCAAAGTTCTCTCATCATTGTTCTATGTGACAGAAAGATGGCATCCTTCATACTTTTTGCTAACATCAGTAAGCTGTAAGATCTTAGAACAAAGATGAGTTAAAAGAATAGAGATCTTTTCAGAAAGATGTGCAATTTTAGATGTATGATCTTGGTTCAAAAGAACAGGCCTAAGGAAACATGTTAAGAAAACAATTCTTACTTCATACTATGGAAAATAATCATAGTTAACTTATCTTACATGGGCAGAACCTTTTTCTTCACTTCTTTCATTAGGGCTGTTGTTTTACTCATCTTTGTGCTAAGATCTTATGTTTTTTGACAAAGAATGCTTAAAAGTGAAATCTTAGCACTAAGATCTTACATCTTATAGCATTCTTTTGCAAACATCTTTCATCATTCTGCTCTGATCAGAAGTCTAAAAATTGCAGAAAGATGAGATCTTAGATGTAAGATCTTAGTGCAAAAGAACACAGAGTATAATTAAGTATATATCCCAATCCCCTTTATGTGCAAATATACACCCAGAATTGCATCCTTAATCCAAATATAACATTTCATTTGCATCACAAATGAACTTTATTCCAACCCCTAAATATATCCAAATCAGGGCAGATATTTGTGCTTCAGAGGGGTGAGGGTAAAATTTATTTGTAATGCAAATAAATATTACATTCAGATTCAGGATGCAATTCTAGTATATATCTGCACATCAGGGGCTGGGTCAGCTCTTTTAATGTGTACATTAAATTTTATTGTGAAAAATTCATAAATTTCTTAGAAAAACAAGGAAAGAAATTAAGATAAAGATTCTCCCCATGCAAAATGTGTTAACTATGATTATTCTAAATATCATGAAGTAAAAATTGTCTTTTTAACATGTTTCCTTAGGTGAGGGGGCTTATCTAATCTTATACTATCAGAATTGCATTGGGAATCCAAACTTAACATTCATTTTCATCAGACATGAACTTTAGTCCCAACACTATATAGACCAATTCAGGGTATATATTTTCCCCGGCGGGGGGCGGGGGGAGAGAAAAAGTTTAACCGTACATCTATAGTCAGAATTTATTCCGTAATCAAAAATCAACATTCATTTGAATTGTAAATCAGCTTTATACTCACCCCCCCTAATTGTGAAAAATAAAATATAAATGTGAAAATACTCGGACTGTTTCTTTCAATACAGGGGGGGGGGGGAGATTTAATGTATTTAAAACAATAATATTAAATGTGTATTCACAATACAATTTTGAATATAAAGTTTGGTTTATTTATTAGGTATATGAACAAGATCTTAATATAAAAATTATACAATTGAACTTTTGATATTAATGATTATTTTTTGAACTGATTGAACTTTGATATTAGTATTAATCAGTATTGATTTAGATTTCAAAGTGAACACACCTGTCTTAAATTGTATATTGCATTAACATTTTCAAACCAGTAAGCTTTTTCAGTGAATTTTAATCACTGCAAAGCTAGTAAGATTTCACAATGTTTGTCAAAGGTTTATTGTTCCTGACCAGAATAAAATTATTATCTACTGTTAATGATGTGCCAAGCCATTTTAATGTCACCCTAATTGGCAAGCAGAAGAGGGGCAGTTCCCCATTATAAGTGCTGTTGTACCTGCTTGAAGAGTCTCCCTTAAACTGCAGGAATCAGGTGGAAGAGAGACTGAAGCTTCCCTTGTTTATTTGGGTACATCCAATATGTAAGTGGAATGAAATGAATCCATATGTTACTGTGCAATACTGGTATGTGTGTTTTCTTATCCTTACATTTTTTTAATTTTTTGTTAAAAAAAATTTTTTTAAAAATGTTAATTCAATTGCTATGATGGATTTTTTTTTTTTTTTTTAAAATATTTTTTGTGCTTGCACCAAATTTATTTATTTTTTAATTTTTGTAAAATTATTTTAAAATTTAAAGACAAAATATTACAATTGCAAAAAATAAGATATATGATATTTTTAAATGGCTTATAAAAATAGACTTGAGAAGTAAACTAAATGTACATTTCACAATTTGAAATCTAAAAGAGGTACTAGTGATTCCCTAAAATGCATTTACAGCTCTAGCTTGTAAAATGAATCATTTTTGTGACAAGTTTGTGTCTACTCTGGACAGGATCCCAGGCTCTCTTGATGCTAAAGAGTAGCCAAGCCTGAAGGAAGCATACCCAACTTCAATCATGATTAAACAGCTACCAAAAGACTGTTTGACTTAGTGTAACAAACAGAAGGACATTCTAGACTACGTGTGTGGTATATTAAATATTGCCAAACCTATTTTGGCTATTGCCAAACCCATTCCTCAGGGTAATAACCTACTTTTGTTCCCAAAAGATCCCACACAGGCTAATGAAATTGTTGTTAATCTGCAAAGTAGCATACCACAAGCTAGTGTGTCCATCTGAAAGTGCAAATTTGAGGTTATTGCAAAGAATGTTTCTAAGGATGCTACCAAGGCTCAACTGAAGCTTACATGTCCGTCTGCTGAGGAAGTGAAATGTCCTGAGAACTCCCTCCCCATCAAACTCAGGTTCAAAGATAAAGATTCCCTCAATGCTGCAGTGAAAAATAGCCTAAAAATGGGCTACATGTCTGTCAGAATTGAACACTTCCAATCTGTGTCAAAAGTTTGTTATAAATGTCAGTTGCTTGACCATACTACAAAGGACTATACCAAATCTAAACCAAAATGTGGTAGCTTTGCTGGAAACCATGAAACATCAAAGAATAGCCTATGTTCTGCCAATTATGTGAAATGTGCCAGGTGTGGTGGAGATCACCCTGTATTTAGCCTTTGTTGTTCTGCTCTAAAAGCAATTGTCAAAGCAAGTAAGTTGTTGAGACAAGTTTATCAATATATTCTTGTAACATGTATGGCTAAGTTGCAGTTCCTGTATGACTATATCTTAAAGTATAACATTGTATGTGTCCAAGAACACCTGCTTACAAGTGAAAATGTAAATATTTTTCATTGAGTGCCAAATAAGACCTATTTGTTTCATCCTGCTGCAAGGTCCTTGTCAGTGGGTTGTCCAAGCAGAGGTCTTGCTGCCATTGCCAGTATTTATCTGAATGGGTTGATACTTAATGCCTGTGAGTTTTATATGGCTGTGGAGTTTGCCTGTAGACAAAGCCTTGTTCTCATGAATGTTTAGTTGCCAACAAACTACCAGAACCAACAATCTGAAGCCAAATTTAGCCAAGCTTGTTCACAACTTAGCAGGTTCTTAGCAAAACTTCAAAGCAACAAGATAGCAATATGCAGGAACTTTAACTTTAGCCCCCAAAATGATGAATTGTTTTCTATACTTCAATGTAATCTTCCCCTGTCTTATACTAATGTTTTGCTTCTATTGATGTATGTTGCCCTGATAATTACCTAGTCAATTTGGCAGTGAATAAGGAAGATGTTACCACCTCTCAAGATTTTTTTGACATCATTGCTAAGGGGCCCAACCTAGGCAACTAAGAACTGACTTGAGTTTTACTGAGAAGCATGCTTCTTTCAAGTTCCTCACATCTGACCTTGCAACTCTTATATGTCTTGCTGTTTCTACCACTCACTATTATAATAATTTTCAACATTTGGGTTTTTTATACATATATCAAACACATTTCAACAAAAATAAAAGAACAAAAAATTTAGCTGGAACTAAGTTATCAGACAGAATTTCGTTATGGAGATATATGTGAGTTCTGAATTCACTTTACTGAAAACAAGAAACATTTTTGTGCTCTTCCATAAATTTTCGTCGGTTGACGTCACTGCTAAGGGGCCCAACCCAGACTCCAAAGAACTGACTTGAGTTTTACCAACAAGCTTGCTTCTTTCAGGTATCTCACATCTGACCTTGCTACTCTTATATGTCTTGCTGTTTCCACCACTCATTATTACTATAATTTACAACAATTGGGCTTTTTATATTTATCTAATATAGATGTTCTTTGTTTGATGTGAAATTACAAACAAGAAAAAGCCTATAGCTTTTTATTAGTTGGAATAGTAAGAGACAACCTGGCTACAACTTACGATTATGACGTCATTGATCAATCTTTAACATAAAATAGGCAGTTTTTCATAAAAAAATAGATTTTATTTTAAAAATAATTTGTTGACCTTGCAACTCTTATATGTCTTGCTGTTTCTACCACTCACTGTTATTATAATTTTCAACATTTGGTTTTTTTTTATACATATAATAAACACATTTCAACACAAATAAAAGAACAAAAAATTTAGCTGGAACTAATTTATCAGACAGAATTTTGTTATGGAGATATATGCGAGTTCTGAATTCACTTTACTAAAAACGAGAAACATTTTTGCGCTCTTCCATAAATTTTCGTTGGTTGACGTCACTGCTAAGGGGCCCAACCCAGGCACCAAAGAACCGACTTGAGTTTTCCCAACTAGCTTGATTCTTTCATGTATCTCACATCTGACCTTGCTACTCTTATATGTCTTGCTGTTTCCACCACTCATTATTACTTTAATTTACAACGTTTGGGCTCTTTATGCTTATCTAATACAGATGTTCTTTGTTTGATGTGAAATTACAAACAAGAAAAATCTTATGGCCTTTTCTTAGTTGGAATAGTAAAAGACAACCAGGCTACAACCTACGATTATGACGTCATTGGTCAATATTTAACATGAAATAGGCAGTTTTTCATAAAAAATAGATTTTATTTTAAAAATAATTTGTTTTAATTACAAAAAGTTATTAAAACCATTAATATCATTTGAAATGAACCATTGAACAATTCTCTACAATGTTCCAGTGCCAAGCTATCTGTGGAGAAGAAAAAAAGGGTTTGGACTAGGCGGTTCTAATGGTGTACTTTTTGTTTTGATCTGACTCTATTTTTAGGAGTTATGGGTTATTATATTTCTTAACATTGGCCGTGATTGCTCTTACTAGGCTGTTAGCTACTGCTGCAACCCAAATAATTGTTATGTTACTATAGGTTCTATATAAAGAACCCTTATAATAAAACATCTTATATAAAAAATATAAATGTTTTTACTTTTATAACTTTAATAAATGAAATAATATTAACATTTTGATTACTAAATATCAGTATATGTATATTAAACTGACAGTGCACATTGATTTGTATTTTTTTTTCAGTAAAGTGCAAATTATGTTCTGGCCTTTGGAAGGCATAGTGGTTTTGAGCCCAACTTGTTTTAATTTCTGCTCGTTTTGGGTTTAATTTATTTATAAATACTGATTTGTCGTAGTTTCATTCTTGGTAGATTATTTTTTTTTTATATCTTTTGATAGATTGGATAAAATTGAGCTATTTTGATTTGGTTTTAAGAGCAGAAGTAACCCTGAAAAATTTAACATAATACCCTCAGGCATTTTTTGGATACTGCTGAGATGCCTTATTGGGAATTAGCATTAACACAGTGCATTTTGATTTAATCTTAAGGTAACATTTAGTTTTTAAACATAAAGGCAAATGGGAGGGTGGGCGTGGGAGGGGGATTAGTTTCCCTCCAATCACTTTTGACTATTAAAAAGGGCATCAGCCCTTTCTATTTTCAATCGAATGACCCCTTTTCGAAGTTCCTACGACAAGTCCTTTGATACGAAGTGCCCTCGTCTAAACAACAAAAACAAAATAATACATTATACCCACATCAATGTTAACTATAAAAATGTCAAGCCTTCCAATCACGTTTGACTATTAAAAAGGGCACTGGGCCTTTCGATTTCCAATCGAATGAGCGCTTTTTGAGTTTCTACGACCACGCTTTCTATAAACACCTTATATGCCCCCAGGGCATAAATCACAACCCTGACCCTCAGGGCTGTGAGGGTGATTGTCATCCTCTAAGACCTAATGTCCAGAACCTTTGACTACGTTAAACAACATGGCTATCTCAAAATTTTGATTGGATGTGTCTGGGGAAATGGTGGGCGTGAGAGGGGCGTTAGTCGCTCTCCAATCACTTTCAACTAATAAAAAAGGCACTAGCCTTTTCAATTTCCAATCAAATGAGCCCTTTTGAATTTTCTACGACCAGGCTTTCAATAAAAACCTTATATACTCCCAGGGTTTAACTTACCACCCTTGCCCGGAGGACTGGGGGGTGTTATCCTCAAAGATCTAATTACCAGCACGGTCTGCAACGTTGAACACAATGGGTATCTGACAGTTTTAGATTGGATGTGTTTGGGGGAATGGTGGGCGCGAGAGGGGGGTTAGTTACCCTCCAATCACTTTCAACTATTAAAAAGGGCATTATCCCTCTCAGTTTCCAATTGAATGAGCCCCTTTTGATGTTTTTATAAAAACTCTATCTATAAAAAACTAATATGGCCCCAGGGCATAACTTACAACCTTCGTCCTGGGGGCTCTGGCTCATCACCCCACGCTCTTTTTTCCCAAACCCATCCGATAAAAATTTTGAGATAGCAATTTTTTTTTAAATAGTTCAAAAGTCAGATAACAAAAACTCTGGAGTCAACACAAACCCCCAGAGCGCGGAACCAGTGTTTTAAGTTATGCCCCGGGGGTATATAAACTTCTGAAGTGGCTCATTTGATTAGAAATTGAAAGTTTTGGTTACCTTTTTATGAGTTAAAAGGGATCGGAGGGTATCTACCCCCCCCCCTCCATACACACACACCCTCTTTTCCGCAAATGCATCCGACTAAAATTTTGAGATTGTCAGTTTGTTTGAAATAGTCCAACGATCAGATAACAAAACCTTTGGGGTCAAAATACCCATCCTAGAGCCCGGGGGAAGGATTGTAACTTATTCCCGGGGGGCATATAAAGTTTCTGTAGAAGAAGTGGTCGCATAAACCTCGGAGAGGACTCAAACGATTAGAAATTGAAAGTTACAATTCTGTTTTTAGGATTAAAAAGTAATCCGTTTGCAACAAGCCCCTCCCCCCCCCCCCGCCAACCCTCTTTTCCACAAATGCGTCCGATTGAATTTTGTATATAGGCATTTTGTTCAAAATACACCATAAATTATGTACAAAAAAGACTCCAGGGATAACACAGCCCACTAGAACCTGAGGGCAAGTGTCGTATATTATGCCCGGGGGCATATAAGGCTCTTATGGAAAGGATGGAAACATAAACTTCAAAGGGGGCTCATTCGATTGTAAATCGGAATTTCTAGTGTCCTTTTTAAGAGTCAAGAGTGACCAGAGGGCCACTAGCCCCCTCCCCCCCCCCAAAGCCCTTTCCCCCAAATATGCTCTGATCAAAATTTTGAGATAGTAATTTTGTTCAAAATAGTTTAAAGATCAAATAACAAAAACTCAGGGGCCAACACAGCCCCCTCCTCAGAGCCCGGGAGAAGTCTTATAAGTTATGCTCCGGGGGGAAATAGGGATTTTCTAAGGAGTGGTCGTATAAACATAAGAGGTGGGTCATTTCATTGGAAATTGAAATTTCTCTTTACCTTTTTAAGTCATCAAAAGTGATCGGCGGGCGTATACCTCCCTCCCCCCCTCTTTCCCCCACATGTATCCGATCAAAATTTTGAGATAGCCATTTTGTTAAAATAGTTCAAACATAAAATAATAAAAACTCCGGGGCCGACAAAACCCCCAGGGCCCAGGAGCAGGCGTTGTACGTTATGGCCTAGGGGTACATGTGGTTCTTATAGAAGGGATGCTCGTATAAACTTCAGAGCGGGCTCATTTGATTGGAAATTGAAAGTTCTAGTTCACTTTTTAAGAAGCAAAAGAGATCAGAGGACAACTAGCCTCATTCCATGCCCTTTTCCCCCCAAATACATCGAATAAAAATTTTGTGATTGCCATTATGTTAAAATAGTTCAAATATCAGATATCAAAAACTTAGGAGTCGACACAAACCCCCAGAGCCAGAAACAAGTGTTTTAAGTTATGCCCCGAGGACATATAAAGTTCTTATGTAAGGGGAGGTCGAATAAACTTCAGAAAGGGCTTATTTGATTGAAAATTGAAAGTTCTAGTTCGATTTTTAAGGATCAAAGGAGATCAGAGGGCAACTAGCCCCACCCCTCCCACGATATTTTTCCCAAACCCATCTGATAAAATTTTGAGACAGCCATTTTGTCAAAAAATACTGCAAACATCAGATAATAAAAACTTTGGGGCCGACACAACCCCCAGGGCCCAGGGGCAGGCGTTATACCCTATACCCTGGGGCATATATGGTCCTTATAGAAGGGATGCTCGTATTAATATTACAGAGGGCTCATTTGATTGGAAATTAAAGGTTCTAGTTCATTATTAAAGGGCTTATTTGATTGAAAATTGAAAGTTCTAGTTCGATTTTTAAGGATCAAAGGAGATCAGAGGGCAACTAGCCCCACCCCCCCCACGATTTTTTTCCCCCACCTATCCGATAAAAATTTTGAGACAGCCATTTTGTCAAAAAATACTGCAAGGATCAGATAATAAAAACTTTGGGGCCGACACATCCCCCCAGGGCCCAGGGGCAGGCGTTATACGCTATACCCTGGGGCATATATGGTCCTTATAGAAGGGATGCTCGTATTAATATTACAGAGGGCTCATTTGATTGGAAATTAAAGGTTCTAGTTCACTTTTAAAGGGTCAAAAGAGACCAGAGGGCAACCATCACCCCACGCCATTTTTCCCAAACTCATCCGATAAAAATTTTTAGATAGCCATTTTTTTTAAATAGTTCAAAAATCAGATAACAAAAACTCTGGAGTCAACACAAACCCCCAGAGCGCGGAACCAGTGTTTTAAGTTATGCCCCGGGGGTATATAAACTTCTGAAGTGGCTCATTTGATTGGAAATCGAAAGTTCTAGTTACCCTTTTATGAGTCAAAAGGGATCGAAGGGCATCTACCCCCCCCCCCTCTCCATACAGACACACCCTCTTTTCCGCAAATGCATCCGACTAAAATTTTGAGATTGCCAGTTTGTTTGAAATAGTCCAACGATCAGATAACAAAACCTTTGGGGTCAAAATACCCATCCTAGAGCCCGGGGGAAGGATTGTAACTTATTCCCGGGGGGCATATAAAGTTTCTATAGAAGAAGTGGTCGCATAAACCTCGGAGAGGACTCAAACGATTAGAAATTGAAAGTTACAATTCTGTTTTTAGGATTAAAAAGTAATCCGATTGCAACAAGCCCCTCCCCCCCCCGCCAACCCTCTTTTCCACAAATGCGTCCGATTGAATTTTGTATATAGGCATTTTGTTCCAAATACACCAAAAATTATGTACAAAAAAGACCAGGGATAACACAGCCCACTAGAACCTGAGGGCAAGTGTCGTATATTATGCCCGGGGGCATATAAGGCTCTTATGGAAAGGATGGAAACATAAACTTCAAAGGGGGCTCATTCGATTGTAAATCGGAATTTCTAGTGTCCTTTTTAAGAGTCAAGAGTGACCAGAGGGCCACTAGCCCCCTCCCCCCCCCAAAGCCCTTTTCCCCAAATATGCTCTGATCAAAATTTTGAGATAGCAATTTTGTTCAAAATAGTTTAAAGATCAAATAACAAAAACTCAGGGGCCAACACAGCCCCCTCCTCAGAGCCCGGGAGAAGTCTTATAAGTTATGCTCCGGGGGCAGATAGGGATTTTCTAAGGAGTGGTCGTATAAACATAAGAGGTGGGTCATTTGATTGGAAATTGAAATTTCTCTTTACCTTTTTAAGTCATCAAAAGTGATCGGCGGGCGTATACCTCCCTCCCCCCCCTCGTTCCCCTAAATGTATCCGATCAAAATTTTGAGATAGCTGTTTTGTTTGAAACATTCCAACGATCAGATGCCAAAATATCAGGGCCCACATACCCCCCTCCCCTTTCAAACAAAAAAACCCGGGGGAAGGGCTGTAACTTATGTCCCGGTGTCTTATAAAGTTTTTACGAAAAGGTAGTCATATAAACCTCGGAGGGGACTCAAATGATTACAAACTGAAAGCCCTAGTTCCCTTTTTAAGAGTCAAAAGTGATCTGATGGCAACTAATCTTTCCCACCAACCCCAAGGCCATAAGGCTCCAATTTTTTCTCCTGAGGCACCTCATATGCAAGGGGTGGTGTTGCGAACCCCCGATGAATAATTACTCCGATGGGGTTGACAAAACCTCCCACTGCCCCCAGGAAAAGGGCTGTAATTTTTGCAAGGTGTCCATTGTTCATATATAAGGTTTTTATCGAAGTGGTAATCGTATAGACTTCGGAAAGCCTCATTCGATTTAAAATGAAAGCTCTAGCTTCATTTCTAAAGGTCAAGAGTAATCAGATGGTAAGCAACCCCCCTCTCTCACGCCTTTTTTCCTAAATGCTTTCGATCAAAATTTTTAGTTCGCCATTTTGTTCAAAGTCGTCCAAATTTCAAATAGCTAGGGTTATGGGTTTTAGCCTTCCCCCAGCCCTGGGGGAAAGGGCTGTAAGTTATTCTAGCAGCCCATCGTTAACATATAAAACTTCTATCATAGGTGTGGCCGTATAAACTTTGGAGGAAGTTCATTCGATCGGAAATCGAAATTTATTCTCCCCTTTCTAAGAATCGAAAATGATCAAAAGTAACAACCCCCCCCCCCTTATGCCTTTCCCCCCAAATAAATCTTATAAAAATTTTGAAATAAGCATTTTGTTCAGAAAATCTTCAATTGACATTTCTATAACTTAGGGGTTCAGAGACTCTCTATTGCTTCCAAGAAAAGGAACGTAACTTTTGTAAATTGTCGATTATTAGAATATTAGTTTTTTGGAAGGGGTGGTCGTATTAACTTTGGAAAGGGCTCATTTGATCGGAACTTGAAACTTATAGTTTTTTTTAAGAATCAAAAGGGATCAATGGATAATTAACCCACGCCCCACTTTTCCAAAGAGCATGCGGTCAAAATTTTGAGATAGACATTTTGTTCAAAATAGTTCAAAAGCCAAATAAATACGTTTCCGGGTATGAGCCCCCCCCCCCCTTAGCCCCTGGGAAATGGCTTTGAGTAACAAAACTTGCTTATTGTTACTTTGATACTTTGTTTACCTTGATACCTTGTTTACTTTGATGCTTTCTTTACTTTGATACTCTGGTACATTTATATTAGTTTTGATACATTGATGAAAGTTTGACGTTGAAAATAAAATTCAAACTAGAAACGACAAGAAATTACTACTAAAGAATAAATGCAACACATAACAAACAGAAATTAAATAAACAATCATAGCAAACAAACATACAATAGGTACAAATATAAATGAATAAATAAAGTAAAACTTTAATTGAATATGCAAATCAAGCTTGAAACGAATAAAAATCACTGGAAACAAGGGTTTGGGTTTTGTCTCCTTCTCTCATTGTAAAAGTCTAAAACTTACTGCGTCATTGGCGCTTTACTGAAAATTATATGTGTCTTGAAAAGTCTTGAAAAGTACAAATAAAATCAGACTAAATATTTGATAAATAATTACATCAATTGTCGAAAGATAATCAGTTCAAGATTTTATTTCGCTTTAGGTCTTTTTTCATTTTCAATGCTCTAATGACTGGAAAAGAAAATATTTGTAATATAATTCGTTTTCAGTGAAGTGCTAATGACGGAGTAGGCTTTAGAATTTATGAGTTAAGGACGGGGGAAGAATCCAAACTCTTGTTTGTACTGAAACTATATTTATCTTGAAAAGTCTAGGAAAGAACTAATAAAATTACTTTGAATATTTGTTATATTATTATGTTAATTCCTGAAAGCTCATCACTTCAAAATTTAATTCTGCTCTGATTCTTATCTTTATATCCAATGTTATATTAAGTACAAAAGAAAATATTTGTAATATAATGTTATTTTTAATACAAACTGAATATTAATAATATAATATTTGTAATGTAATATAATGACGCAGTAGGTTTTAGAATTTAACGAGAGAAAACCCAAACTCTTGTTTGCTGTGATTTTTGTTTGTTTGTTACGATTGTTTATTTAATTTCTGTTCGTTTTGGGTTTCATTCATTCTTTAATAGTAATTTCTTGTAAATTATTCACTTATTTTAGCACCTATTGTACGTATTCTGTTATGATAGTTCGTTTGATTTCTATTCGCTTTGTGTCTCATTTATACTTTAATAGCAATTTCTTGTAAATTATTCACTTATATTAGTACCTATTGTATGATTTCTGATCTGAATCTTTGTTTAATTTCTGTTTGTTTTGGGTTTCATTTGTTCTTTAATAGTAGTTTCTTGTCGTTTCTAGTTTGAATTTTAACAAGTATTTGTATTTACTGATCTGTAGTTTAATATGCCTTTACTTTTCCTTGAAAATCCTCTTTTTCGGAAAGCTTTACAACTTTCGGCTTCTTTGAAGCTATTCGTAGTATTTTGCAGTATTATTCTACTCATTAAAGTGAGTAAACTCATCTAAACAACTTCAAATGGGCTCTCAGTGAGTTTAAGAGTTCTAACATAAATATTCGGCTTTTATAAGATTTAAATATGTAGTTTAAAGATGTTGTTTTCTAAAACTCTTCCAACTAGAATCCTTATTTCTAACATGAATTGTTCGACAAAACCACCGGTAAGACTACAAGGTCGGCTTTGGTTACAAATGGCTGTATTTTACTCAACCCCTACTATTCCACCCAAGGCTTTAGAGCCAATTGCTACCTTAAAAAAGTATCAAATTTGTTTGAGGTTTTTGAAAGATGAAAGTTGAAAGTGGGAAAAAAAAAACTCTTTTATGAGTTTATGGCGAGGGAATTATTTATTTAACTTCACTTACTTTTAACCCACATGTTTTTCCCCCTGTTCCCTCTAGACAAAATTCCTTGGTACAACGTAACCCATTGTTGAAATAATTTGACCTGATGTGCTACACTTCTATGCAACTGACCTGTAGAATATTGAAATGGTTGTGATGCCAAAATCTTAATTTGTCACTAATCTAGACTTGAAATACCATAATAAGCCTGATTACAAATTCTAAGATTGGGCTATACATTTTTTCCCAGAAATATTATAGTTATCTCCTATTGAGCTCGTAAAGTTTTCTTATCATGTAGCGCTTGACTTTTTCCTTTCAAGTTATCCTAATTAGGCCTACCTTAAATCTTACTTACCAGCGATAGGATGATGCTAAAGCCACTGGTCATTGAATATAATGTCACAGCTCGTCAGGCGAGTCCCAAAATGTTCACTAGGGCTAGTTTCACTATTTCTTATCAACTGATAAATTGAATGAGTCAAGACTGGCAGAAGAAACTGTATCTTGGTCCAATACGCTCTGCAAACTAAACAATGGGCTGTACAAGAATTTGCTGCATAGTCTTTTGTTAACATGCTTCTGGAAAAGAATTTAGGCGTGTCCTCTCGTTCTTGAAGAGCTTTCCAGTTAAAAGATGTGTGACAGACTTTTCGTGGATGAATAGCTTGAGTGTTACCGTCATATCCCCTCTCTTATGGTGCTATAATAGTTTGGGCAATTCGAACTTCTCAAGCTGCGAGGGGCAAGGAATGCTGTTAAAACCTTTGATAGATCATTTTATGGTTTTTACGCACCATCTATACACTCTATTTTTTAATCTTAGCCAGATAGTTAAATAGCACAGAAAATGTTCTTGAATAGGATTCTGTTTGCAAGATCAAAATCCAAGTAAGCTTTTATACCTTAAATTGCAGCTTGAAGTAA